>NW_025967627.1:0-25000 GCF_021869965.1 Rhincodon typus | reverse complement strand
AATCTGACCTCACTACGAAGGATATATTTCCCTCCCCACCCTTATCTGCCTTGCGGAGGGACTGCTGTCTCCGTGACTCCCTCATCCGCAACACACTCCCCACTAGACCCAACCGCAGGAGATGCTACACCTGCCCCTACATCTTCCCCCCGCCCCCCCCCTTCCCCCTCACCTCCATCCCAAGCCCCAAGAAAACCGTCCACATTAAACAGATGTTCACCTGCACATCCACTAACATGGTCTATTGTGTCCGCTGTTCCCAATGTGGCCTCCTCTACATCGGGGAGCACCTATGTTCGGTTCGTGACAAACGACAACACCTCCCAGTCGCGAACCACTTCAATTTACCCTCCCACTCCCTGGACGACATGTCCATCCTGGGCTGCCTCCAGTGTCACAACGATGCCACCTGAAAACTGGAGGAACAGCACCTCATATTCTGCCTTGGAACCCTACAACCCAATAGTCTCAATGTGGACTTTACCAGCTTCAAAATCTCCCCACCCTTGACCTCATGCCAAGACCAGGCTCCCTCTCATCCCCGCATCCTTGACTTGTCCGTCTTCTATCCACCTATCTGCTCCACTATCCACCTTCTATCATCGCCTCCCCCTCTCTCTATTTATTTCAGAGCCCCCTTCCCCTCCCCCATTTCTGAAGAAGGGTCCAGACCCAAAACGTCAGCTTTCGTGCTCCTCTGATGCTGCCCGGCCTGGTGTGTTCATCCAGCTCCACGCCTTGTTATGTCAGACTCCGGCATTGGCAGTTCCTACAATCTCACTTGAACTGAAGGAACCTGCTTTGACTAATATATAACTTATCCCTTTATTGTCAGAATTTTAGTTTTGGCTTGTCTCTACCTCTGATGTACAGGTCATTCCCAATGCTGTGCTTCCATGTGATGCCGGTCCTTGTTTAACTCCTCTGGCTCCTTATGTCCTGTATTATTCTCCTCCTCCTTCAAATCCCCGTATAAATTTGTCTAGTTTTCCTTCAGCAGACCCCTCTCAGGTTGTTTGTTCCTTTATGCATCCAGATACACTTTTGCCGCATGACCTATTCTTTCTTGCCTGTTCAGTCCTACTGTTGGCAGCAACTCCTTCAAACTGCTGTATTCCTCCCTCCTGTAACATTTTTCCTTTTCCTTTCTCAGCCTTCCACTTTTATCTGTTTCCTCCTTTGTTTATACCTCCAAAAATGGGAAAAACAGAAAAGATGCAACTTCTGGATTTCAAATTGCAGTCCATTTAGTGAAAGAGCTGTGGAAGTAGTTACAGAGAGTTATTTTGTAAAGCATGTGAAACTTAATAGAGATTACAGAGCAACTTTAACTACTGTTTGAAAAATGAGATTTTATTTTCCCTCAGAGATAGTAGGAACTGCAGATGCTGGAGAGTCCGAGACAACAAGGTGCAGGGCTGGATGAACACAGCAGGCCAAGCAGCATCGTAGGAGCAGAGAGGCTGACGTTTCGGGCCTAGACCCTTCATCAGAAAAGGGGGAGGGGAAGGGGGTTTTGAAATAAATAGGGAGAGAGTGGGAGGCGGATAGAAGAGGGATAGAGGAGAGGATAGGTGGAGAGCTGTTTGTTTCCTCTCCACCTATCCTCTCCTCTCAGCCTCTCTGCTCCTACGATGCTGCTTGGCCTGCTGTGTTCATCCAGCCCTGCACCTTGTTGTCTTTTATTTTTCCTGTTTGTTTTATCTGTTACACCGTTGATTCAGACTTAGTGAAACTACGGTATAATGTTATCATTTTTGAGATTTAGATCCTCCCTAACAATAATTTTCCAAGAACACAAATATCAGCACGAGTAAAGCATGATCAGATGAACTAGCTCCACCGTTCAATACTATCATAGCTGAGATTGAGCTTCAGCTCCATTATACTGCCAGCATTCCAACTCCTCCCCCAACCTTGTGTACACACATGCACACCTCTGTTTCTTAAATTGGCATGCTAATTTTGCAATTTACCTTTGTAGTGCCAGCCTCTCGCAGTGAGTACCATCGTATTCAACAACAGCTTGAGTCTGAAAAATTCCCTCCTACCTTCCCAAATGGACAACCACAAGCTTTCCATGAATTATCCCGTGAAGAACAAGCCAAGTATGAAAAGAAGCGATTGGCAGGTAAAACTAACTCAATAGCAACACTGTTTATGATTCAATCTCTTCAATTTTTTAAGTTTTAGTTTCTTGTATTCATGTACCTTGACTACAGGCATCCGTTGTTTAGGAGGTTCTGAAGCCACCAAAATATTAGAGGGGATTAAAATAAACTTTTTGAGGTAAATAAGCAGATAATATCAAAATGCTTCTTTATATATATGAAAAAGAAGAAAAAGGCCAAAGCCAACACAGCCTCATTAGAGAATGAGAGTAGGGAAATAATAATGGGAAACCATGAAATAACAGTGAGTTGAGTAAATACTTTGCGTCAGTTTTCATGATAGAGGAACTAATAGCATTCCATGATACTAAATAAACAGCAGAATGGGGAGAGGTTATAACTATAATAATTGTTGGTCACGAACCTAATTGGGCTAAAAGCCAATAAGTCTCCTAGACCTGATGTTAAAGGAAGTAGCTGCAGAATAATAGATGCACAGGTAGTAATTTTCCAAGAATCCTTAGATTCGGGAAAAATCTCAGAGAATTAGAAAACTAATGCAACACCCTAATTCAAAAAGGGAAGGAAAGAAAAACCAGTAGCTGTAGATCACTTAGCTTACCACCTGTTATTGGGAAAATATTGGTGTTCATTACAAAGATTATAAAAGCAGAGCATTTAGAAACACAGTATAATTCAACAGAATCATCATGGCTTCCTGAATGGAAAGCTATGTGTGATGGTACTTTGCCTTTTGAGAGATGTGTTCTGTGCTGTTCTCTTGCAGAGGGGTATTACCACAGTAGTATCAAAATGTCTCTTTCAGACAGGCAGTTGGTAAACAGCTTTTGAGTTCTCACTGGGTGTCTTTTTTTTTAAAATGAGACAAAAGAATTATGAATGGGTGTGGTCAGGGCTCACAAGGGCTTTTAGTTTTGCTTTCAGTTAATGAGAAGGTTTCTGCTGACTGCTGAGCAAAAAGCTTGAGTTCTTGGCTCCAAGAGTGAAGTCTTAGAGAGCATGGCTTCCTCTTAAAAATCTAAAAGGGGCAAATTGTTTCTTTGTTCTGGACTAGAGAGAGACAGCACATGAGACTCTCAACTGTTTTGCTGAACTACATCTTTGCCAAAGGATGTGTTTATAGGATGGTGCATACATTGGAACAGTTGATGATTAGTGGTTAAATAACACATTATCTTGTTAGGTATTGCAATAGATTAAAGTTATGCCAACTTTCTTTTATTTTATATTTTAACTATGTTGCAAGAACAAAGTGTGTTTTGATTAAAGCCTAGTAAAGGACCAATCAACTTTACACTTACCTTGAAATAAATATAAAAGTTAGGGTACAGGCTATCTTCTTAGAGTAATTTGTAGGGTGGTCTGGTCTGGTCCATAACATGCCTGACAAATTTATTCAAATTCTTTGAGGAAGTGACAAGCAAGATAAATAATAGGGAACTAGTTGATGTAAAATATTTGGATTTCCAAAAAGTGTTTGATAGCTGGTATATAAAGGGCTACTTCCTAAGATGGTGTTGGGGTAGTCTATTAGCATGAATAAAGGATTTGCTATTGCTGAATAACAGAAGACTGAATTGAGACAAGGGATGCGTTTTCAGCATGACAACTTGTAATGAATGGAATGCTGCAGTACTTGGGCCATAAAGTACTTAGAATATATATTAATGACTTGGATGAAGGAATAAAGGAGGTAAATGTTACTTAAATTGAGCAAATCTACAGGAAATGACAGCACAGAGGGATTTGAGTGTCCTTGTGCATGAATCACAAAAAAACGCAGCATACAACTTCAGGTAACAGGCAAGACAAATGGATTGTTAAAAGTGAACAGAGAATCAAAAAAGGAAGTCTTGCTTAAACCATATAAGACACTATTTAGACCTGTTCCAGAAAACTGAACAGTTTTGGCTCCCTTATCTAAGGAAAAATATACTAGCATTGGAGGTGGTCCAGAGAAGGTTCACTAGGTTGATCCAAGGTATGGAGGAATATTATTGAGAGGTCGAGTAGGTTTGGACAGTATGCATTGGAGTTTCGAAGAATGAGAGGCAACTTTTTTGAAACACAAGGTTCTTAAGGAATTTAACAGGGTTGATGCTGAGAGATGGTTTTTCTGTGTCATAGAATTGAAAAGCAAAGGCTATAATCTCAGTTTAAGGCATTGCCTTGTTAGAATACAGATAAGGGGAAATTTCTTCTGTTGGAGGATCGTGAATCTGTGGACTCCTTTAGAGCAGAGGGCAGGAGAGACTGGATCGTTAACTATATTCACTGGTCAGGTAGGCAAGTTTGTAATCAGTAAGAGAATCAAGGGTTAATGGAAAAAAGGCAGAAAAGTGAAGTTGAGGATTATCAGATTAGCCATGATCCCAATGAATGGTGGAGCAGTCCTACTGGGCCAAATGGCCTACTTCTTTTCCTACACCCTATGGTCTCCTCCTAAGACTTAGCCTGTGATGAATGAGAAGTGTCTACCAATAAGGTAAATTGTAGCAGTCCAAAAACTACTCGGGCTGAAATCAGCCTGGTTAATACATTGTTCAGTTGTAAAGTATAGTCAGTGAATACTGCTGATATTTGATAGAATTGAACTCAATCAAACATTTGTCCCTTTCTAGAAAAATATGTTCAGACCCTGCAAGTCTACAGTAATGAACCTCTCTCCATTTGTTTCAGATTATTGCCGCAAGGCTTACAAGAAAATCCACATCACCAAAGTAGAGGAGCGAGTAACTACTATTTGCCAACGTGAAAATTCTTTCTATGTAGATACAGTACGAGCCTTCCGTGACCGACGGTATGAATTTAAGGGCTCTCACAAGGCAAGATCTTACAATTTCTTAACTGTCTTTTCTTCGTATTTGAAGTCTTGAAATTCAATACCATTCCTTTATGAGCTTGGTTAAAATGAATTTTAAATCTGCAAACTTTTAACTACAACTAAGTTCTGATTTTCTATGATTCATGTTACCGACCTTTTTAACTTTTGTCCTTTAGTCTTCATGTGCATATCAGTTTCCTGCCATTATCTTTAAATTTAAAAGCTTTAGGCAAGGACTTGAGCAGATAAATCAATACAATACTGAGAATATGTTGTATTGTTGGAAGTATCGTGCTTCTTATTTGAGGCCCATCTATTTTCCACATTGGCTCAGTATGTGAAGTATTTTGCTAAGATTTTCATTCAACTTTTACTTTCTAGGTTTGGAAGAAAAAACTGTCTGCTGCTATTGAATCTGGAGATGCTACAGAGATCAAGCGTTGTAAGAACATGGAAATTTTGTACGAGTCCCTGCAGTTGGCCCACAAGTGTATTCTGAACTCGTTCTACGGCTATGTCATGCGCAAAGGGTTTGTAACCAAATAAATATTGATGAAAAATTGTTGCTAGATAAAGCTTGTTTTGCCAGTAATAATTAGGGCATCAGAATATCAAGTTATAGTTCCTTGTCATGGGATTTGAATCTGCTATTGGATTGCTAATTTTAATGTGGAGTTGATGTTAGATGGTTAGTAGAGCCTTAGTGCCTGTCCATGGTATAGAAGGAAGGGAGAGTAATGCCAGTAATACATTGATTTGGCACATTGTATCGTGGATTAAAATATAGACCCATAACCATAAATTCAACTGCAAAGTCAATTGATTCTTGGTATAAAATATTTTTGTTGGCTCAGCTCGAGATTTATACTTAGATTTAGAAAGGTTGTGAAGACATTAAGAGATGATAAAGGAAAGATTTAAGAAAATGGTTCCAAGTATCAGATCTCCACTAGAGGATAGGTAGGGAAGTTGGGGCTATTCTGACTGAAGAAATGGTTGAGAGGACATTTGACAGAGGTACTCAAATTCATGAACAGTCTGGACATAGTACCTAAGGAGAAACTTCCTTTCTCCAGAAGGATTGAGAATCAGAAACACCAATTTTAAGGTGAATGATCAAAAGAACTAAAGGTGACATGAGGTAAAGCTTCTCTTCCACAGACAGTGATGGCTAAAATCTGGAATACCCAACCTGAGTATGTGGTGGAGGCTTCTTAAATCAAGGCGTTCCTGAGAGAATCAGACAATTATCTGAAAATAAAAGACTTGTAAGGCTACAGGGAAAGGTTAGGGCAGTGAGACGGTTGAGTGCCTCTACTAAGAGCTGGCACATAGTACTAATTAGCCTCTTTCTTTTCGATGATGCTGCAAAATTATGCCACTACTTGCTGTGCCAGATCTAAAATGTTACTATATGGAGAACGTTTTTGTTCTCCCTCAATGTCTTAAATGTGTAATGAGAACACTACTACTGAAAATATAATTTATTCTAAGCGCTCACATGGAATTATTTTCTATCAGTAAATCTAAATGGTGTTTCTTTTCCCCTTGGAAACTTAACAAAATAATTAAATCTATCTCTCCATTATCTTGTGTCTTGATGCATATCTGTTACATGAAGACTTTTGAAAGATGTTTCATCCCAGATCTTCAAGTCTGAGTATGGATTAGTGATTAACTAACTGACTGAAATGGAAGACCTATCTGTTAAATTACTAAATGTACAGTTAACCGAAATGAATTAATCATACTGCTTTGATTTGGTCAATCAGTACCAGTGAATGATAGCATCAAGTTGGACTATTGTTGTTATTGGCAACTAACACAAATCAGATGACTTCAAGTAATTTTTAATTGGTGTCTCGAATATATGCCACCAGCTGAAAATATCAGTCAGAATGACATTTAAAATAAACTAAAACAATATAGCATTAAATACTGTTGAATACAATGCCATGTGTTGCTTAAAGTTGCTGTTAAGCTGTTTAAATTCTTAGAAAATCTTTGTGAAGTGCCTGATGCTCAAGTCAACTTGAATTATTAGATCAGGCTTTTTTTAACCATTTCAGTGCCCGGATTCTCTTGAAATCCTTGTAAAATACAGCAGATGCAATTAATTTTGGTACCACCAACTCAATTTTGTCTAGGTTTATTGACCAGCTTTTCTGCAGAATGTGCAAATCTTGAATCGTTCCTGTACTTAAATTCACCCAATGCCTTGTTTTAATTCAGCTCCATGTTCCAGAATTATTTCTGCCACTAATCGCGGTGATATAAAAGTTTGTTGTGGTCTGTTTTAATTTTGACTTGATGTGATTAGTTAAACAAGAAAATGATGAATGGAAACATTTTCAGTAACTTATCCTTTCTTAAAAACTGGGATAGAATAAATACTCCACAGAAATTTATATTCTGAGATCTTGAAAGGGTGACCGACAAAATATCTGCTCATCAGGTTGTTCTTTTGTTATATAGATTTGTACATTGTATTTAGCCCGCGATTTACAGTTGCAAGTTTTGTCACATTTGTACATGATTGACTCTGCCTCCACCCTATGATAAATGTAGTAATATATTTTATAGTCACTACGGTCAGACTGCACCAGTTAAAAATGATCTTTTTAGCATCTGTAGAAGCTTTAAAACTGGACTATTTAACCTGAGGAGGATAGTTCACTGGTGCTGAACTTGCCCCTGAATCTAATCCAGGGAATTTTTTTTTGTATTGCTCTCTGACAGGGCTCGTTGGTATTCCATGGAAATGGCTGGGATTGTCTGTCACACTGGAGCTAATATCATCACACAGGCCAGAGAACTGATTGAACAAATTGGGTAAGGGAGCTGTGAAAAAATGGATTTCATGGTTGTTAATTACTGTTTAAATCCGTCTATTTAGAACCATCCTGATGCTGAAATTGGTGAGATGCAGATGGGAGGATTGATCGGTTCAGTTGATTAAACAGTTAGTTTATGAATCTTGTTAATCATAAGACTCAGGGTTTGATCTCCAATCTGGCTGAGGTAGGCTTGGGTCCTACCTCTTTGACCTACCCATACTTTTTTTGAAAAATTCATGGCATTTTGTAGTAGTTTGGTGAGGAATTACCAAAGAAATGCCTTTGGACAGACAATTGAAGACAAGGTGCAAATAACCCAGTTGGATGTTGTAATAACTGAAATCTGCACACAGAAGGGCAGGACTGAGTACTCGAAATTTCTGGGGCAGGACTTTTTTTGGATGTTTCCTTCCCGGTCATCCTAGGAATCAATAGGGAACGTATTCCCATTAATAACTGTTGCCCTGGAATCATTTAATGTTTGGGCATTAGCTCTGTGGCTTAGTAGAAAGGATGCCCTGATGCCGACAGTGCTGGTCTCCCTGATTGGCTGGTGCCTCTGTAGCCCCAGTAGCAGTGGTGTTCAGGACTATGACTAAAGTCCAATACCAGATAAGTGCAGGTGGACCTGCAGTAGAGTGGGTGGTGAGGTTTAGGAAAGTAGAGAGAGGAGCCAGAGGTTTTGATGGAAAGGCTTGTTGGGTGGATGGAGATTTGAACTGGATGTGGAAAGGAGGCTGTTGTTGAAGCTATACCCACTCAGCTTCATGCTTGAGGCCCAAGAAGAGTCACTTGCTGGTCTCTGGCCCCAAATGCTTTCCACCATCCTCAGAGTTGAGGCCTAGCAGGAAATGGCCCTTCAGCAGTCACTAATTGCCCACTGCGGACCTCAACTGGGGCAAGAGAAATGTGCTGACCCAGGCCTCACCATGCCATTTGAAATTGTAGATAGGCTAGGGTAAGCATGAGCACAGTGGGAATTTCACTCAGGAAATTTTATGTGCCTCAGCTTGCAAACCTGTCTGCAAGACTGTAAAATTCTGCCCAAATAC
The DNA here is from genome assembly GCF_021869965.1 of Rhincodon typus. Taxonomy (NCBI): domain Eukaryota; kingdom Metazoa; phylum Chordata; class Chondrichthyes; order Orectolobiformes; family Rhincodontidae; genus Rhincodon; species Rhincodon typus. The sequence continues at coordinate 16,155 of NW_025967627.1, read as the reverse complement.
AAGGTGTTCGGAAAAATAGGGAGCAAAACAAAGGGGCAGGGTCTTTGGGGAACATTTGGCGACCTAAAAGGAGATTTTGTGCAATGAGATCGAATACGTGGCTAAGATACTAAATTAATACTTTGACTTTTCAACTGTAAGTACAGCTAGGTGTTATAATGTCTTCTAGAGTCACAGTTGTTAATGGTGCAGAAAGAGACCATTTGACAAAGACATTTGCTGGCTCCCAAATGTCATAAAAATTTCACCTCGATCCTTAAAAGCATCCTAGAACACTGTCCCTTATGCCACAAAAACAGAGCTATGGGAAAAGGCTGGGGAGCAGGTTCAGCTGAGTATCTCGTGCAGAGAGTTGGCATAGAGATTTCTAGTTCGTGGCCTCCTACAGTGCAGTAATCATACAATAATACTATCTAAGCTTTCTAGTTTTAATTGTTCCTAAAACAAAAGATTCTTATGGCTGGCACCAAGTTTCTTTAGGAACTGATAGAATGTTTATTTTAAAATTAATACAATTTCTTGAAATCAAGAGTCTACTTGCAGAAATACCTAGAAAATTCAAGAGAAATATGAATGGGATCATGTCATGTGCTCTGGATGAAGGAAAAACCTTGGCTCGTTGTCTGCCGATGCTTTACCTTGAGTCAGTTTCTTGAATATTTTTGTCATTGGTGGTTTGCCGTTGCCCCCCACTTGAGGGCAGAGCAAGGACGTAGCTCCTGAATCCAGCTGTGAAACAGCATCATGATTCTGAACCACCAAGCACTCAAATGGGGTAAGAATGGGGAATTAACCAAAGTGAATTTAAATCCGAATACAGCAACACTTGGCAATGCCTGAGGGATTGAGTTTTGCTGACCTCAGTATGTTATCAAATATGAAAAGGTGTGGCTGTTTTCATAACACAAGGGAAAGAGTATCCGATTTTTATTCTGTAGTAAAGTCTGGCACTCGACATTTGAAAATAAGAAGCAGCTCTTTTTCAGAATGAACAAACAGCATTCAACAAATCTCTTTCTATTAACAGACGACCCTTAGAGCTGGACACCGATGGTATTTGGTGTGTCATTCCTAATTCTTTCCCAGAGAACTTTGTCATCAAGTCAACCAATCCGAAAAAACCCAAGGTTACAATCTCCTACCCTGGTGCAATGCTTAATATCCTAGTGAAGGTAAGGCTATCCCCAGCTTAGGAACAATCTTAAATGTAATGTGTAATAATGTGATTGGAGTATATGTTTTGCTGGAATTTTGGAGGAAGAGAATTTTGAATAGTACTGTAATTTTATACCAATCACACTTATTTGTATGTGAGTGCTTGGCATTAACTTGACCACCCGAAAAGACCACATTGGTGTAGTTGAATCAAGAGGTGTATGCTTGCAATGTTTAACTCGACAACTAAAGGTAAAACTGAGCAATGATTTGCTTGAGTGCTACCTTCAATTGGTATTCTGCAATATAGCAAATAGAATGTTCACTATTTTACAGCTACCTTTTTTTTTTTAAATTTCTGTTCTTTTACACCGTGTTTGTGTGGATAGAAGGAGAGAGTTTAGTGGCCCAATCCAACCTCAAGTTAAAAGTTGAAATTTGTTCTATTTTAATACTTAAGGGGCATTTTTCTAATTTCAGAGGTTCAGCCTTTGGTAAGTAAGAAATGCAAATGCCAAGTGGTACTGTCTGGCTGTACTATCTTGTATATAGCTTTTTTTTTTCTGTCTGTTCACTCTGTTGAATTTGTAACATTGCTGAATGGAAGATTTAGTTTGCTACAGCTAAACTTTGCTTTTTGCTGCTACAGGAGCGATTCACGAATGAGCAGTACCAGGAGCTGGTGGACCCTGCATCATTGACTTATGTCACTCGTTTAGAAAACAGCATCTTTTTTGAGGTTGATGGTCCCTACCTGGCTATGATTCTGCCAGCTTCCAAAGAGGAAGGAAAGAAGCTCAAAAAAAGGTAACGGAAGTAGAATGCCAATTTTCCAAGGTTGCTATGCTTTGCAAAACTAGATGATCTCCTGAGGGGATCTCATTGATGCTGAGTTCTAAGGCTCGGGCATGGTGTTTCACAGCTAAGGTGGCACTGCAGTTATCCAGGTCTCCTCCTACTTCTTGTGGCAAAGTTTTTATTTCATAAATCATTGATTTTGATTGAAAATGGATTCCTGTTACGGACTGAAGAGTCCAGGCTTCCAGGCCGTTGACAAGTGATCAACAAAAGACTCCCCTTGCTTTAGGATTTGATGTATAAGACTTCTGTGGCTGATATCCAAATTACGAAGACAAGTGGGAAGAAAAAGCAGTTACGTCATTGGAGTTGCTTTGATCTGAATCCAAAAATGTGTAAAGAATCATGAATTTCAAGTCTCCTTGGCTTAAGAACTTTTGAGGCCATAGACCCAATGAGAATAGGATGCTTGTTTTGTTTTCTTCTCCATCAACTGTTGGAGACCCTCCAATTAAACGATCACCAGTCTTCTGGCTGTTTGAGAGAGCAGCCCTGTGGCTTGGGAAGATTGGTGATTTTACTTTTGCTACCCAATGGACCACAAGAGCTCTTGAAACACCATAATTGAGTTATAATGCAACGTGTAGTTTATTATAGTATTTTTTTTTTTCCGTTCATTTGTGGGACGTGGGCGTCGCTAGCTGGCCACCATTTCTTACCCATCCCAAGTTGCCCTTGAGAAGATGGTGGTGAGCTGCCTTCTTGAACCAATGCAGTCCTCCTGCTATGGGTTGACCCACAATTCTATTAGGGAGGGAATTCTAGGATTTTGACCCAACGACAGTGAAGGAACAGCGATATATTTCCAAGTCAGGATGGTGAGTGACTTGGAGCGGCACTTGAATGTGGTGGTGTTCCCATATGTCTGATGCCCTTGTCCTTCTAGATGGAAGTGGTTGTGGGTTTGGAAGGTGCTGTCTGAGGATCTTTGGTGAATTTCTGCAGTGCATCTTGTAGATAGTACACACTGCTGCTACTAAGCATCGGTGGTGGAAGGAGTGAATGCTTGTGCATGTAATGCCAATCAAGCGGGCTGCTTTGTTTTGGATGGTGTCAAGTTGCTTGTGTTGTTGGGGCTGCACACATCCGGGCAAGTGCGGAGTATTCCACCACACACCTGACTTGTGCTTTGTAGATGGCGGACAGGCTTTGAGGAGTCAGGAGGTGAGTTACTCACCGCAGTATTCCTAGCTTCTGGCCTGCTTTTATAGCCACTGTGTTAATGTGGTGAGTCCAGTTGAATTTCTGGTCAATGATAACCCCCAGGATGTTGATAGTGGGGGATTCCGTGGTGCTAACACCATTGAATGTTAAGGGATGGTGGTTAGATTGTCTCTTATTGGCAATGGTCATAGCCTGGCATTTGTGTAGTGCGAATGTCACTTGCCACTTGTCAGCCCAAGCCTGGATATTGTCCAGATCTTGTTGCATGTGAACATGGACTGCTTCAGTATCTGAGGAGTCACAAATGGTGCTGAACATTGTGCACCCATTGGTGAATATCCCCACTTCTGACCTTATGATAGAGGAAAGGCCATTGATGAAGCAGCTGAAGATGGTTGGGTCTAGGACGCTACCCTGAGGAACTCCTGCAGAGATGTCCTGGAGTTGAGATGATTGATCTCCAATAACCACGACCATCTTCCTATGTGTCAGGTATGACTCCAACCACCGGAGAGTTTGCCCCTGATATCCATTGATTCCAGTTTTGCTAGGGCTCCTTGATGCCATACTCGGTCAAATGCAGCCTTGATATCAAGGGCTGTCACTCTCATCTCACCTCTGGAATTTAGCTCTTTTTTTGTCCATGTTTGAACCAAGGCTGTAATGAGATCAGGAGCTGAGTGGCCCTGGCAGAACCCAAACTGGGCGTCACTGAGCAGGTGCTGCTTGATAGCATTGTTGATGACACCTTCCATCACTTTCCTGATGATCAACAGTAGACAGATGGGGCGGTAATTGGCGGGTTGGATTTGTCCTGCTTTCTGTGTACAGGACATACTTGGGCAATTTTCCACATTATCGGGTAGATATCAGTATTGTAACTGTACTGGAACAGCTTGGCTAGGGAAGCGGCAAGTTCTGGAGCACAAGTCTTCACTACTGTTGCCGGAATGTTGTCAATGCACATAGCCTATGCAGTATCCAGTGTCTCCAACCGTTTCTTGATATCACATGGAGTGAATCGAATTGGCTGAAGACTAGTATCTGTAATGCTAGGGACCACTGGAGGAGGCCAAAATGGATCATCCACTCGGCACTTCTGGCTGAAGATTGCTGCAGATGCTTCAGCCTTATCTTTTGCACTGATTTGCTGGGCTCTTTCATCATTGAGGATGGGGATATTTGTGGATCCTCCTCCTCCAGTGAGCTGTTTAATTGTCCACCACCGTTCACGACTGGATGTGACAGGACTGCAGAGCTTAGATCTGATCCGTTGGTTGTGGTATTGCTTAGCTCTGTCTACCATTTGCTGCTTTCGCTGTTTGGCATGCAAGTGGTCCTGTTTGGTGACTTCACTGGGTTGATACCTCATCTTCAGGTATGCCTGGTGCTGCACCTGGCATGCCCTCCTACACTCTCCATTGAACCAAGGTTGATCCCCTGGCTTGATGGTAATGGTTGAGTGGGAGACATGCCAGGGCATGAGATTACAGATTGTGCTAGAGTACAGTTCTGCTGCTGTTGATGGCCCACAGCATCTCATGGATGCCCAGTCTTGCGTTACTAGATCTGTGTGAATTCTGTCCCATTTAGCATGGTGATAGCTGCTAACATCATGTTGTGTGGCACTATGTCCTTTAGGACCCGACCAGCTCGATCAGTAATACTGCTGCCGAGCCATTCTTGGTGGTGGACATTGAAATCCCCAGCCTGGAGTACATTTGGTGCCCTTGCCATCCTCAGTGCTTCCTTTAAGTGTTCCTCAACATTGAGGACTACTGGTTCATCATCTGAGGGAGGACAGTATGTGGTAATCAGCAGGAGGTTTCTTTGCCCATGTTTAACCTGAAGCCATGAGATTTCATGGGGTCCGGAGTCAATGTTGTCAGTTGCAGATTCAAATTGTTTTTTTTCTACAGCTTTCTGGATGGTATATTGGAGAAGGGCCAAGGCAAGTAGAAAGTTCAGCCCAAAACCAGGCTTCTAAGAGATACCAAAATCTTAAAGAAGATAAAAATGATAACAAGGATGGTCAGATGTAAAAGAATCTTAGACTTATCCATATTGAATAATTAACTTTTGTCATCCTTTAAATTCAGGTATTGAATTTTTTTTAAATCAAGTGATTTGTTTGGTTGAGTTTCAGGTTAAGTAAATAGTGAGCTGTTAGTTGCAAGTGGTTCATGTTTCGAAGAATTCACTTCTTACCTATGTATTCAACTAGTCAGTTCTAAAATAGTTCAACAGAGCTGCATTGACCTGAATGACACTCTGTATTGTGTATAATACATTTAATATCTATTGGGCTGGAGTTTGCTGTGTGCTTGATTGATTGGCTAGCTGTTTTCCGGTTCTGCTATTTATCTCAAATTTGTTTTGCCTTGGAAATTGCTGATCGTACAAGATAATAATCGTAATGTCAGGGTCCTTAATCAAAGGAAGGTCTGGAATAAGGATGATTTAGGCTAATTTAGTGTCCAGGGTCAGTTTAGTTTAGTTTACTTGTTGGCTGGTTGCAATGCAGAAAGATGCCAGCAATGTGACTTCTATTCCCACACTGGCTGAGGTCCACGAAGGATTCTCCTTCTCACCGTGTATCTCACCTGAGCTGTGGTGACCTTAAGGTTGGTGCAGAAAGAGAAGAATCTAAAGATTGGATTAGGTAATGGAGAAAAGACAAAAGAGAAGTAAGATATTTTTAAATCTGGTCCAGAGAGGTTGATCGGCATCTGTTAACAATTATCCGCTTCAATCCAATATTAATTACTGAATTTTGTGCCAAATTTAGTGGACAATGAATAGGCAAATGTAGCCAATTCCATGAAACTTGAGGGATGAGTTTTTTTTGTGAAGCTAAAGGCAAGGCAAGTTGTACTGCATCTCATAGAAAATGGTTGTTCATGAGCTGTCTGCCATTGATGACGGGTTGATTTGCACATTAATAGCTCCCTGCATTTTTCAAAACCCATCTTAATTTTCAACCCTTACTATTGATGTTTCATTGTTCCATTGATGATCAGGAATAATTATTGATCGATGCATAAGAGCAATCAGCCTCCCAAAGTCTAAATACATAAATAGTTTTCGCCACTACTTGACCATTGCTAATAAAATATGTTTCACAGGTACTGGTAGCCCTCTTTATATCTTATATATTTCTTCTATATGCCGAAACAATGAGTTTGATGTACTGTTTGGATATGTGGCCTATAGACTTAATCTATTTCTTAAGGGAGATTTATTCAGTCAGCAAACTGTTTGGAAGACAACTTCACGTGCTCAGTAACAACTACCATCAATGTGTTTTTGACTGGTACTGTTCACTTTGTTTTTGGCAGATATGCAGTGTTTAATGAGGATGGCTCATTGGCTGAACTGAAAGGCTTTGAAGTGAAGCGACGTGGGGAATTGCAGCTCATTAAAATTTTTCAGTCTTCTGTCTTTGAGGCCTTTCTGAAAGGTACCACGCTGGAGGAAGTGTATGCATCTGTTGCTAAGGTAGCAGATTACTGGTTGGATGTATTATACAGCAAGGTATGTGTAGCAATGTTAACTGATACTGAAGCTTTCCAGTCACATCTAATTTTTGAGGTGTCCCCCAATTAAACTACAGTCTGGCTTTAGTAAACTCCAAGGGCTTGCTGAGGATTGCTTTTGCTATTTATTTGAAAATCATTTCCTGCTGTTACTTGCTATCAAACAATAGAACAAACAACCATTAACGAAAATGACTAATCTGGAGTGATGAAATCCAAAAAGGACAGCTTGGAAAACTTTGCATCACTTTTTAAGTTCTCATACATAAATTCTGTACAGAAAAGTGCGTTTAGTATATTTTAAACACTTGAACCATCATTGCAGGTAAACAGGATTAAATGAAGTTTGATGAAAGCTTCAGTTAAATTAATTGGATGCTGTTCAAAGAGTCCATTAAGTACTCCCTGATGCAATTTGTCAACACCTTTGTTATTAAAGCACTGTAAAATGACTTCTTTAGTGAAGCAGCATGTGCGGTTAAATAATATTCCCAAAAAGTTAAATATGATTATAAACACTTCTCCAGACTTAAAGCTGAAAAATTGCTGGTTTTCCACTGTATTGCTTTAATGCCGAGTATTTATATCCAATTTTCTTGTTATTTCAGATGTATTAACCACTCAAAAAAGACAAAGGAATGGTACATACGTTCAAAACATTAGCTTTTGTACATTAATATTCCTCATGGTGATTTCCAAACCTTAAAACATTTACATTGTTCAGTTGTGGCTTGGTGAGGGCAATTCAGAGAGGAAGTCGGTCACAATTGTTTGAATTTTGCAGCCCTTGGTAAAAGACTGAATTTCTTCTGAAGCCTCAGTTGGTTTAGTCTGTTGAGCAATAATAGTGTAAGGGATCTTGTAACAAAAAATAGAAACAGAACCAGGGCATTCTTTCCTTTCAGTTGATTCCTCAAATAATTAGGTCATGGCTAATCATCTACTTCAATTTCTGGCTTCCTACAAAATACCTGTTATCCTTGTTAGATTTTTGATTCTTTGATAGAATATCATCTGACTGAACATCCACTGCTGTCCAGATTGATTAGACAAGGTCTGTGTCATCCCAGGAATCAGGCTAGTGAAAATTTGGAGGCAATGTAAACTGTCCTAAGCAAACTTATCCTTCCTTTGATAAAAAGATCAACAATACATTGTGCTCCAGGTGTGCTGTCACCAAGACTTCATTACTTTTTCACCCCAATCTATGTAATAAAGGGGAACATACCACTTGCTGTCCTAGTTCCTTGTTGTCCTCACATGATAACTTTGTGTACAATGACACCAAGTCCCTCTAAAAGCCAAAATTTCCCAATTTTGCTTTTTAAGACCTATATTTTGCTTGTCTTTCTTTCCTACTAAAGTTGATAACTTTGCAATTTTCCACTAAAATTCTATTTTTGACACTTGCTTAATTCTTCTGTATACCTTGTAATTGTTATTGATTCCTCTTGTCAGCTTGCCTTTCAATCATTTTTGTCTGTCCCCTCAACTCAATCTTTAATTTAGATTGTAATCTCTTGACATCCAAGCACTGATCTTTGGTATTTCCCATTAATTGCAGCCTGCCAACCTAAAAATAAGCAGATTCTCTCCTTGATTTATAGGCAGCTAATATGCCTGACTCGGAGCTATTTGAATTAATCTCTGAGAATAGATCGATGTCACGTAAATTAGAGGATTATGGAGAACAGAAGTCTACCTCAATAAGTACTGCCAAAAGGCTTGCTGAATTTCTTGGGGACCAAATGGTGAAGGATGCAGGGCTGAGTTGCCGTTTTGTCATCTCCAAGAAACCTGAGGGCGCCCCAGTCACTGAAAGGTAAGAGAAGGAAAAGTCTTGGCCAACATATAATGCCCCTTTGTAAATTAGGTAAACTTAATTTTTGTATCCTTGACATCCTTACAGTAATTATTTGTGTGGAATAAACCACAAGACCATGTAAGTAAAAAATAATTATACTCAAATTGGAGAAAATACCTACAATAATAAATGGAAAGAAAGTTTGGAGTTTCATAGGATCATTAAAATAAGTTATATGTCAGGTGTGGTCGGAATATGATTTGTCCCTAGTTATACATGATTTTGAGCTATTGCCAGACTAAACTAAAGATCTAATTTCAGATATGTATTGTTTTACTCATGAATGCAAGCTTCAGCTTGACTTAGTAAAAGTAAAGGTAAAGTTGCCACAGGGTTGCGCTCTCATTAAAAAGACACAACTGGTGTTGGCTTACCTTGAGAATCACCAGGCCCCAGGCAAGGGTAGAAGTTGAAAAGGAGAGTGCTTCATGATAACCTCAGCCTGTGCAGGAATTCAAGCCACGCTGTTGGCATCACTTGCCCCCTAAGTTAAAGGTGATGGATTTGTTGTACAGTGCAGATTTTAACATCATTTAGATTGAAACTGACACTTCAGTGCTTCTTTTTAAGAGATATCATCTTTTATTTAGCCTATTAAATGCAGGCTTGTCCAGGCACAGAATATCATAACAGTTTAAAGATGTCTTGGCCACCATTCCTTCCACAATTCATATCACCAAGAAAAGCTTTAAGTGTGCTGTGGGATCAATGGATAGTAATCTGTTGGCTATGAGATACTTTATAAATACGAAAGGCACAATGCAAGTTCAAGTTTTATTCTCTTTCAGAGCAATTCCACTGGCCATTTTCCAGGCAGAGCCAAGTGTTAAAAAGTACTATCTGAAGAAGTGGTTGAAGAATCCCTCGTTACAGGACCTGGACATTCGATCAGTAAGTGTTTTTTACTGGAGACAACTTTCTTCCATATCACCCCCATTTTCAGTAATTTCTTGGAGCTTGAAATTTTGAGTTTTTACTCCAAGTGTTCACTGATTGCTAAATGATTACTTGGCAAGGTTAATTTTAAACGCGCTGAACAAAAACAAAGTTGCTGGAAAAGCTCAGCAGGTCTGGCAGCATCTGTGAAGGAGAAAACAGAGTTAATGTTTCGGGTCCAGTGACCCTTCCTCAGAACCCTACTTTAAACACGCTGAATTCAGTATTTAAAGTTCTGGCATATCCAGGTTTCCACATGATGGATAACAAGCTAGGCAATATGATGAATTATCAAGAAGGAAACAAATTGAAAAAGCAGTAGATTAAATATAGTTCAGTCTTTCAAAGTGTGAGAAGCCACTGATTAAGAATACAGTCTAAATGAGGAAGTGTCATTGGGGTTCAAGTGCATGTATGCCAATGAAAGCTAACTTGCAGGCATCAAAAGTAAACAAAAGGGCATACATGTTGCTGAGGTTTGGCATTACATATGGAATATGAAAGCAATAAATGTATTGGTGCAGGTATACAGGTTATCTGTTGGGTTGTATTTAAATGCTATGCATTTGTCAAAATACACTAGCCTTAATCCATGTCCAATGACGGGATGCCAGAGTTGTACTTGAGATGAACAGGTTTGTCTGTTATGAGGAAGAGGTTAAATGTGATGAAAATGAGATTCTTAAGGAACAATCTAGGTTTAAAGTCTTGAAGAATTGGCAAAGAAACAACTGTTAGCTTTGTAGAATCCAGAACAAATGAGAGAAACAACTTCCTTACAGGGAATGAAAATTGTTAAAGTACTTTCCCAGAAAGTTCTAGATGGCCTTTTCAATATTTTCAGCTAGCTGATGTATATACTTGAAGTAAAGGTTTGAAAGAGCTGGATAAAGAATGGGAACCTGGATTGTTTAGAATGAAGATGGCAAACAAGGTAGAAAAAGCAGCTTTTTTCTCAGCAAATTCTGCACAAAAGATGGAATAGGATATAAATTAATAGTACTATTCACCATTCCAATTTGCCTGTGGAGATCACCTCCATTTATAACACATTTCTGTTTCTTCTAGATTCTGGACTGGGATTATTACATTGAGCGACTTGGCAGTGCCATCCAGAAGATTATCACTATCCCTGCAGCTCTTCAACAGGTTAATACTTAATTCCACTTAATTCTAATGTTTTATTTTCAAATCATTTAATTCTGCATTTCGATAAATTAAAAAGTATGTTTAAAGCCTGTGGTGATTAAAGCTGATGACAGAGAGAGGGAGATAAGTTCATTTGCAGCTACGTACTTGGGTAACTTTGCTGTTAATGGTGAAGTATGCAGCATGTAGATCCCAGACTTTGACTAATTGTTAATGGAAGTATATTAAATTGAAGCCAACTAGTTATGTTTTTCCTGTAAACTACAGTGAGTCAGCATTCACAGCAGGCTCAGTCTCGTATAACTGGTAAGGAATATTTAATATCAGGTATAAAACATTGCAATAATAATTTAAACACAAGCCATTCACTTTTGAAACCTTGGTTCTATTCTAATTAAAATGTAATAAAGAAGTGTGATCTATTATTCATACAAGCTTGTTGAGTTGTTTGAGCAGTCTCAACTCAAAAGAAAATATAAGGGTGAAGTGCTACTTGAGAGCCAATTTTCCTTATTTTGAAGCATTAATATACTCGCTGACTCAGCCCACACAATGTCCACTGTGCTAAAATGTCACATTAAATCCAAAAGTAATACAAGTCTGGCTGAGGTGTGTTGATGAAATTAGGTGGCCTCTGGAAGCAGTTATGCTGCATCTGAGTGGGCAGTGGTCGACGCTCGCACATGGCGGCCAAAATATATTGTTCCATTCCCCAAAAGATTAGTGTCTAAGGTTGATCAGGGAAACAGCAATAAAGTATTTTGCAGATTGCTGCTCATGTTGTTTTACTGCCTAAGCAAAATACTTCTGTTAAAACATGGATTTTTTTTTTCATTACTGGATCTTTCAATGCCACCTCTTTCAGTTTGTGGGTGCAATGGTACTAGGTAAAATTAATAACCCTCATGCTACTTTCAGCACCATATATTCAATTACTATACAAGAGTACTGCTGCTGCCCATTGCGGAGTAGTCTGTTTAATTACAGTGTCCAATAGAAGCTGCTAAATTTGTTATGTTTAATTGCTGGATTTGCAAATACTAGTACATGTGGGGTGGCTGAGCTGTGCAATCCACCGTACAACTTTCTGTAACTACAGAAAGCGTCTTGGAATATGCTGACCTTGCCTTTGTCCAGTGTCTGATTTAAATGGGAATCATTCCCTTCCAGGTAAAGAATCCAGTTCCACGAGTCCGACACCCTGACTGGCTTCACAAGAAACTTTTGGAAAAGAATGATGTTTACAAACAAAAGAAAATTAGTGAGCTATTCACTAACACTGGAGTCAGACAGGTATGTATCTTCCAATAGTGAAGAGAATTTAACTGGAGTTCTGTAAGTGGCTTCCTCAATCACTACTCTGGGTGATTCAGTGGTGGCAGTTCAGATATGTATTTTTGGCGCTTTGCTTATTTAAGATTCCTTGTTTTTCTTTTCATCAATAAAGCATTTTTGGAAGTGGTTTGCATTTTAATAAAGCATGATGTTAAATAACTTCAACTGGATTTGTTTATTTCACATTCAAAGGTTAAGGGCAAGGTGAGCTGGAACCAGTTTAAAATTCTATTCTAAATATTGTCCATATGTTTCAGGTGACATCCAATCAGCAACTGGTGAAAGACCAACAATCAGAGATTGGTGATTTAGAAGACTTTGGTGCTTCCAAGCACAGAGCACAGCCAGTTATCCCTATTAGCACAAAGAGAACACGTGGTATGAATGAAGAGAGCCAGGAACCATCTCAAGACATGGAATTAACGCAATCTTGGAGAGAAATATTGGGTCCTCCACCACCATTGGGAACGACAAAGGTAACCTTTAACTGAAATGCTGAATTTAAATAGACTTGCTTTTAGTTTCATTTCAATTTTATTAGGCAGTAACACTGAATAGCAACATTAGTAGGCAGTAAAATAAAGGCTACCAACTGATATTAAAAGATGCAAAGAAATGTAATCTTGACTCAGTAATAGCACACTTGTCAGAATGAAAAAATACAAGCTCCATTCCACATGAGCATATATTTCGTTCATGGGATGTGGATGTTACTGGCTAGACCAGCATTTATTACCCATCCCTAATTACCCTATAGAAGATGATTGGGAACTCCTTCAACCACTGCAGTTATTGGAGTATTGGGACACGTACGTTGCTGTGAGGGAATTCCAGCATATTGAACCATCAGAGATACTGTCTTTCACATGAGAGGCTCAACTAAGTTCTTGCTTGACAAAATGCTATTGCTCTTCATCGATAACTTTAACATTTGAAAAAGGCGACAATTGTTGTTAACCGAGCTAGTGTACATTCATGTACCCAATAAAGAGGAAAGTACTGTGGATGCTACAGGTCTGAAATAAAGACAGAATAAGTTGAAAAATCTTGGCAGGTCTCCAGCATCTGTGGGGAGAGAAGCAGACTTCATGTTTCGAATCTAATATGACTCTTCTTCAGAAATGAAAAGTCATATTGGACTTGAAACGTTAACTCTATTCCTTTCTCCACAGTTGTTGCCAGACTTGCTGAGACTCTTCAGCACTCTGTGTTTATTTTACATCCGTGAACCTATAGGTCGTTTGACCAGATGAACGTTTGTCCAACTGCTATTTGTTTTCTCAAACTTTCACTTGCAGCTCTTTGCAACTATTGTTTTAAAATGATTCTAGTGGTCTGGAGAGCCAGTGGGTGTGATCTGTTTGGATTTCCAGAAGGTCTTTGCCAAGGAGCTGCACAGGAGACTGCTAAATAAGACAAGAGCCCGTGGTGTGAGGGGCAAAGTACTGGCTTGGAAAGAGGATTGGCTGTCTGTTAGAAGGCAAAGAGTAGGGATAAAGGGATCTTTTACAGGATGGCAGCCAGCATCTAGCGGAGATCACCAGGGTCCGTGTTGGGACTGTAACTATCCATGTTATACATTAACAATCTGGACGAAGGAACTGAGGGCAATAGAGTTAAGTTTGCAGATGGCAGGTGGAAGGACAGGTAGTTTTGAGGAAGCAGGGAGACTTGGACAAGGAGAGTGGGCAAAGAAGTGGCAGTTGAAATACAATGTGGCAAAGTGTGAGGCTATGCACTTTGGCAGGAAGAATAGAGGCACAGACTATTTTCTAAATGGGGAAAAGCTTTGGAAATCTGAAGCATAGAGGGACTTGGGAATCATAGTTCAGGATTTTCTTAAGGTTAACATGCAGGTTCAGTTGGCAGTTAAGGAGGCAAATGCAATATTAGCATTTATTTCAAGAGAGCTGGAATACAAGAGCAGCAATATACCGCTGAGGCTATAAAAGGCTCTGGTCAGACTGCATTTGGATTACTGTGAGCAGTTTTAGGCCCTGTATCTAAGGAAGGATGTACTGGTGTTGGAGGATATCTAGAGAAGGTTTACCAGGAATGATCCCAGGGATGAAGGCCTTGTCATATAAAGAGTGGTTGAGAACTCTCGGTCTGTACTCAATGGAGTTTAGAAGGATGAGAAGAAGTCTGATTGAAGCTTACAGAATATTGATAGGGCTGGATACAGTGAAGCTGTTTCCACTAGCAGGAGAGACTAGGACCTCTGTGTGCTGAGAACTAATAATTTGAGTGAGGTAGATTGGAGCCTATATATAAAAGGAGCCTTGTGGCTCATGTAGAATGTTTATTTAAATAAAGAGAGGCAGCATATATAGCACAATAAGTTTGAGCCTCCTTTGGACTCTTTTCAACAGTCCAAAGCAGTTAGTAATATGAGGTCAGCTTTGATTTTCATTTAAGCTTAAGTGAAACTTAATGCATTTAAGTATTTGAGCAGCAATCTACAAATAATAGTTTATAATTCTGTCACCTCCTGCTTTTTAAATTGTTCCTTCTGCTTACACATTCATTTTACAGCTGTCTGATGTTCCTCCTAGCCTATTAGGCTGCACGATGGCTCAGTGGTTAGCACTGCTGCCTCACAGCGCCAGGGGCACGGGTTCAATTCCACTCTTGGGCGACTGTCTGTGTGGAATTTGCACATTCTCCCCATGTCTGCGGGTTTCCACTGGGTGCTCTGGTTTCCTCCGACAGTCCAAAGATGTGCAGGTTAGGTGGATTGGCGATGCTAAATTGCCCAAGGATATTTAGGTTAGGTGAGTTAGATGTGGAAAAATGCAGAGGTAGGGGAATGGGTCTTGGTTGGATGCTCTTCGGAAAGGCGGTGTGGACTTGTTGGGCCAAATAGCCTGTTTCCACACTGTAAGGATTCTATGAAAATGATTCAAATTCACCAGGATATCATACTGTGGAATATAAGAGAATTATGAAGAATCATAGGTGCATCATATTCTGCCTTCAGTCATGGACGTTTTGTGTCCGTTCCTTCTTTTCAATTTCTCCATCTGCTTTTTAGCCTTGGTACAGGCTTTTGCTGTGCTTATTTTTTTCCCCATTGATTATGCAATCCAGGACCTTGAGGACAAAAGTTCTAACTGTTTTAAAAAAAATCTAAGTTTTATCATACTTTTTACTCATTTGAACATGAGAAATAAATCTAACTAAACTTATAGCATTGCTGTCTAGTGTTAAATTCCAATCTAGCAAAATTCGGTAGAAAATAGAAAAAAAGAGTTATGTTTTGATTCTATATAAGTTCTCAGCAAATTCCTGCAGACAGGAGAACTAAGAGATAATGGTGTTTATTCTTGCTGTTCCAACAGTGTTTTTGCAATAAAAGAATAAATCTCATACATTATCCTTTTTTTCAGTTCTTCCATTGGATGTGAATGTTGGGTGCAACACTAGCATTTTGTTGCCCATCCCTAATTGCATTTGTCATGGTAGTAGTGAGCTGATTTCTTGAACCACTGTACTCCAACTTGTGTACATGCACTTAGTGCTGTTAGCAGAGCTTTTGGCATTTTGATCTGCAGGCAGTGAAAGAACAGTTATATAGTTCCATGTCAGAATGGTGTATGGCGTGCCGATGGTGTTGTTCTTATGCATCTGTTACCCTTGTCCTTCTCGGTCATGGTCACTGATTTGGAAGGTGCTTTTGAAAGAGGATTGAGTTGGTGCAGTGCACCTTGTAAATGGTACATACTGCTGCCACTGTGCATCTGAGATAGGGAGACTGACTGTTTTCAGTTGGTAGTGGGTGGTGCTAATCTAACAAACTGCTTTGCCCTGGGTAGTATCAGGCTGCTTGATTGCTATTGAAGCTGCACTGAGTCAGGCAAGTGCAGAATATTCCAACAAACCTGCTTTGTGGGTTGTAGGTGGTAGACAGTCTTTGAGGAGATAGGGGGTGAGTTGTTCAACAGAATTTCCAGCCTCAGTCCCACTCTTGCAGCTCAGTATTTATAAGGCTGGTTCAGTCAATTTCTGATCAGTAGTAAGCTCCCTGGATGTTTATGGTGAGAAGTCAGCAATGGTCATGCCATTGAATGTTAAGTGGAGATTCAATTCTTGTTTGACATAGTTATGGCCTCGTACTTGTGGGACTTGAATGTTATCAGCTTATCAGTCCAAGCCTGA
>NW_025967626.1:5795-25000 GCF_021869965.1 Rhincodon typus | reverse complement strand
AGGATGGAGAGCAGGTGGCCCAGGACCTGTGCATGCAATCATATAGCAGCAACAATGGAGAAAATGCTGGCAATATTCACCGTGTGACAACGAGAAACAGCATTAATGTTTTAGGTCAAGGACCTTCCTTCAGAACTGGCCATATTGCTAGCTTCATCAAATTTCCAGTTTAAATGGAGCACTGAATGATTGCTGTAATTAATAAATGAAAGCAGTTCTAAATTACCAGCTATTTTCAGGGGCTACAGTTGCTTTGTTAGAGCCATTCTAAGAATAGCAAACTAGATTATCTTTTAGACAGTGACATATGGGTACTGGCTTACACATGAGAACAGATATCTTTTATGGTGGCAACGAAGGCACGTGTACTATATTGTAGTCTGGTTTAAGCATCTCCAAATTTGCCTTCTGATTATCTGACACCTAATATAGGCCATGAGCTCCACACTGCATTGCAAAATATTCTTCTTATTTATGAAGAGATGCCACACCATCCATGTCCTAATGCTGGATGTGTCGATCAATCTTGGCTCTATCACTGGGCTGCTTCATGATTCCATCCTTCCCTACATCAAATTACGCCAGTGCTATAAATCACAGGTTAGTTCGCTCTTCTTGGAATGGCTCTGACTCCTGAAAGTAACTGGTAGCTCAGAACTTCTTTCATTAATAATTACAGTAATCATTCAGTGCTAGTAGGAACTGCAGATCTGCAGTTCCTACTATCTCTGAAATAAGTTTAACCCCACTGCGAAGCCTCTTCTAAGGATGCCTACCTTGAAGAAGTTACCCTTCTCCCTCTGGAAAAATCTCAGTGAATCTCCCTCCCGCTGCAACTCTTTTTCGTAACCTCTTCAGCCTTGAAACTGCTCAACCACGTCCTGAAGCAGACCAGGTACTACAGCCACATTACCTTTCTTAGTACCTGCTTACGGAACCGGATCATTCCCAATGGACTACAGTCCACATTTTAGGCCTTCCCAATTTGGCCCCAACGGCGACCATGTCTACATTCAGAACATTGAGATCCTTCAAAAACGTTTCTCCCTGCAACTCCTGAAACACACACTCACAGCAATGCACCGGCATCTCCTGGCACTACAATCGAGCCTACCCCAGCTCAGAGCCTCCCCCTCCCAGACCTGCAAAGGACCTCTCCTGTTTTTTTATTCTTCGTAGGATCCACAACTTGAACTCACAATTCTACTCGGCTTTATTGGACACTAAAAACCGTAAGTACAGTAAACTTACTGGTGCCTGCCACCCAAAATGGGCTTCCTCCACTCCCGAAATCCCCAACCCTACCCAGGACCTTACCCACAACGTGCCCGCCGCCATTGGCCATGTGGCCACTTTCAGAGGACCCACGGATGACGTCACATCCGCCGCCGCCAGGTACACCACTTCTGGGACAGTGAACGCCATCGACACTGCTGCTGATGCCACCGCCTCCATTTCCGAGGCCAACACCACAGACACTGAGGATACACCTGCCGACACCGCTGCTGCCACTGCCGACGCAACTCTGCCCACTGCCAACACTGATGTTGCTCCGCCCATCGCCTCCACAGCCAGCAGCTCCAGAGGAGACAATAGCACCCAGCCCTGCCGAGTCTTCACCATCCCCCCAGATGTCCCCTTTACTGAGGACGAACGGTCAGTCCTCCGTAAAGGGCTCATCTTTGTCCCCCTCCACCCACACATCAACGAATACCGCTCGCGCTTGGACGTTGAACAGTTTTTCTTCCGCCTCCGCGCTTACTACTTTAATCGTGAGCCTAACCCTCCCTCCACTGACCCCTTCTCCTGCCTCCGACACACCCCTTCCTCCCGGACACCACCCCAAGGCCTCTTACCCTCCCTTGACCTCCTCTTCTCCAACTGCTGTCGTGACATCAATCGCCTCAACCTCTCCACCCCTCTCACCCACTCCAACCTCTTCCCCGCAGAATGTGCAGCCCTCCGCTCCCCCCGCTCCAATCCCAACCTCACCATAAAACCCACGGACAAGGGAGACGCAGTTGTAGTATGGCGCACTGACCTCTACATCGCCGAGGCCAGGCGCCAACTCTCCGACACCACCACCTCCCGCCCCCTTGATCATGACCCCACCCCTGACTACCAAACCATCATCTCCCAAACCACCCACAACCTCATCACCTCAGGTGACCTCCCACCCACAGCCTCCAACCTCATCGTTCCCCAACCCCGCACCACCCGCTTCTATCTCCTTCCCAAAATCCACAAACCTGACTGCCCTGGTTGACCCATTGTCTCTGCCTGCTCCTGCCCCATCGAAATTATCTCCACCAATCTCGACTCCATTTTCTCCCCCTTGGTCCAGGAACTCCCTACCTACGTCAGTGACACCACCCACGCCCTCCACCTCCTCCAAAACTTGCAATTCCCCGGTCCCCAACACCTCATTTTTACCATGGACGTCCAGTCCCTACACACCTGCATTCCCCATGCAGATGGCCTAAAGGCCCTCCACTTTTCCCTTCCCGCAGCGCCGACCAGTCCCCCTCCACTGACCCCCTCATCCGCTTAGCCTCGTCCTCACTCTCAACAACTTCTCTTTCAATTCCTCCCACTTCCTACAGACAAAGGGGGTGGCCATGGGTACCCACATGGGCCCAAGCTATGCCTGCCTCTTTGTAGGTTATGTGGAACAATCCCTCTTCCGTAGCTACACTGGCCCTAAACCCCACCTCTTCCTCCGTTACATCGATGACTGTATCGGCGCCGCCTCGTGCTCCCACGAGGAGCTCGAACAGTTCATCCACTTCACCAACACCTTCCACCCCAACCTTAAGTTCACCTGGACCATCTCTGATACCTCTCTCCTTCCTGGACCTCTGTTTCCATCTCAGGCAACCACCTGGAAACCGATATCCATTTCAAGCCCACCGACTCCCACAGCTACCTAGAATATACCTCCTCCCACCCACGTTCCTGCAAAAATGCCATCCCCAATTCCCAATTCCTTCGCCTCCGCCGCATCTGCTCCCAGGATGAGGCATTCCACTCCCGTACATCTTGGATGTCCTTGTTTTTCAAGGACCGCAACTCCCCCCGCCCCCTCCTCAGTGGTTGAGAACGCCCTTGACCGTGTCTCCCGTATTTCCCACACCCCGTCCCTGCAATAACAACCAAAACAGGATCCCCCTCGTCCTCACGTACCACCCCACCAACCTCCGGATTCAACGCGTCATCCTCCGACACTTCCGCCATCTGCAATCCGACCCCACCACCAAAGACATTTTTCCCTCCCCACCCTTATCTGCTTTCTGGAGGGACCACTCTCTCCGGGACTCCCTTGTCCGCTCCACACTCCCCTCCAGTCCCACCACACCCGGCACTTTTCCCTGCAACCGCAGGAAGTGCTACACCTGCCCCTACACCTCCACCCTCACCCCCATCCCAGGCCCCAAGAAGACTTTCCACATCAAGCAGATGTTCACCTGCACATCTGCTAATGTGGTATACTGCATCCACTGTTCCCGTTGTGGCCTCCTCTACCTCGGGGAAACCAAGCGGAGGCTTGGAGACCGCTTTGCAGAACACCTACGCTTGGTTCCCACTAAACAACTGCACCTCCCAGTCGCGAACCATTTCAATTCCCCCTCCCATTCCTCAGACAACATGTCCATCCTGGGCCTCCTGCAGTGCCACAACGATGCCACGCAAAGATTGCAGGAACAGCACCTCATATTCCGCTTGGGAACCCTGCAGGCCAATGGTATCAATGTGGATTTCACAAGCTTCAAAATCTCCCCTCACCCTACTGCATCCCAAAACCAGCCCAACTTGTCCCCGCCTCCCTAACCTGCCTTTCCTTCCCACCTATCCCCTCCGCCCACCTCGAGTCCCACCCCCATCTCCTACCTACTAACCTCATCCCGCCCCCTTGACCTGTCCGTCCTTCCTGGACTGACCTATCTCCTCCCTACCTCCCCACCTACACTCCCCTTTACTGGCTCCATCCCCGTCTCTTTGACCTGTCTGTCTCCTCTCCACCTATCTTCTCCTCTATCCATCTTCTACCCGCCTCTCCCCCTCTCCCTATTTATTTCAGAACACCCTTCCCCTCCCCCATTTCTGATGAAGGGTCTAGGCCCGAAACGTCAGCCTTCTCGCTCCTATGATGCTGCTTGGCCTGCTGTGTTCATCCAGCTCTACATCTTGTTATCTCTAATCATTCAGTGCTCAATTTAAGGTGGTAATTGGATGAAGCTAGCAATATGGCCAGTTCTGAAGAAAGGTCCTGGACCTAAAATGTTAATGCTGTTTCTCCTTGTCACACTTGGTGAGTATTTCCAGCACTTTCTCCTTTGTTGTTGCTAATGATTGCATGCACAAGTCCTTGGCCATCAGCTCTCCACTCTGATCAGAATAATGTTTTGATAAAATACCAAGCTCTGCACTACGTGCCAAGCTGCAGATAAAATCTTGACCTCTAATCATATGAGTCTAGTTTTCCACCCTTTATCCCAATTGGCTTACGATTCTCAGACCACCTGCTTTCATTTGCCATGCTGAAAGATTACTGTCCTCTCCTGTAAACCGCCATGTGATTTCTGGTTTTTTAACTTGATTCTCCTTGCATATATACTGACAACTGCAATGGACCAGAGCACCACTCAATTTTTATTTCCTAGCTTTCCTCTTTTCACTGCTAAGATTTCCCCTTGTTTCTTGTTCTGTTCCCACTTTGAAGCAGTTTATGTTTAATGGTAATTCTTTACTTGATGTTCTGCTACTGTCTATTTTCTGTGTGGGTAGGCCTTTTTCTACACCTGTATTTTATATTAATTATGCTGCATACTTTGGATACTGATTTGTTTCAAAACAGCATCGCAACGCTCTCTTTGAGCCTACATACCATATGCTTTGTAGTCTGGATTAAGCATCTCCAAATTTGCCTCCTGATTATCTGCTGTCTTCTACTTACTCACATGCTCCGCACAATATTGCTCCCTTTTATAAAGAGAAGACGCACTGTCCCAGTCCTAATTCTGGATGTGTCAATGAACGCCTTGGCTCTTCAGTTCTGAAGAAGTCACTGGACCTGAAACATACTGCACAGGTGCTGCTGGATCAGCTGAGGTTTTTAACAATTTCTAATTTTGTTTGTGCCTTGGCTCTATCTCTGGACTGCTGTGATTCCATCCTCCCTTCCCTACAACATTTATCGATGCATTCCCGCTTGACTTGTATTCAACCATGGCGTGAGTTTTTTTTATTCACGTTGATCTACCCGTACTTTTCATTTATCATTTCCAGTTCCTTTCTCTAAAAATCCTTACCGTCTATATGTTAGTGTTGTACCTCGTCACATAGTTAATTATTATTAATCAGTTTCTATACAAAGCCCTAATTTTGTTTTCCTTTCAACATATTCCTGCATTCCCCAGCAGCTCTGCTATTTTCTCTTGCTCTCATTCAGTTTTGTTTCTACTGTACACATTCTTCTGTACAGACCCATGGCTGTCACTTGCATCTTAACTGTCAGCCAAGTATCACCACCTGTTCAAATAAGGTAGCGGGCAAAAGAATTTTGGTTCTTGAAGGTAAGCAGCTGGACTACACAAAGCTCAGGACCATTTTCCTTCAATTATCTCAAGTACCTCTGACAGTAGGAAGTTTTGAATGTTGTCAAATACTACTTTTTGTATTTTAATTAATTTGATGTGTTTCAGTGAACTCTCAAGTGTCAAACTCGGATCAGCAGCATGAACTTTTAAAACCTGACAGTGGTGGACAAAGACAAAAAGAACTGTTAACGTGGAATAATTCTAGCCTGTTTTGCTCAGAACTTTACAGACTGCATCAATTACATTGTGTGATGTTTGTGAAATTGTACCAAGCACCAACTGTATGCCACTGGTTTGAGACGGTCGGTGCTATTTCCAGCATAATTTATTTAAATCCTTGCATTTACTTGGGTTTTCTTATCTGTTGTTGTTACTGTCACATGGGAATTATAGCAATCCTAAATTAATAACAGGATTTTTAAAATTTATTCAGTGGGCTTTGGCGTTGCTGGCTGTACTGGCATTTATTGTTCACACTTATTGCTCATCAGAAAATGATGCTGAGCTGCCTTGTTGAACTGTCGTTGTATTATTGTAAGAATGCTCACTGTTTTGTTAGGGAGGGAGTTCCAGTATTTTGATCCAATGACTGAGAGAAACAGCAATATGTTTCCAAGTTGGTACCTTGGAGAAGAATTTGCATGTGATGTTCCCATGTATCTGCTGCCCTTGTCTTTCTACATAGGAGTGATCGTGTTTGGAAAGTGCTGTCTAAGAATCCTTGGTGACTCTTTGCAGCGCATCTTGTTACAGTGGGGGAATAGCTAAACCCCTCATAGTTAAAAGAACACAAGCCCCAATCTCTTATGACGGGAGTAGGGGTTCCCCTCTAATAATTAACTCCTGAAACACCCAGAGAAGCTCACCTTTCCCCCAGTAATCTTTTAAAAGTTCTTAAAAGAAAGACAATCCCTGATCTCCACTTTGTAAGAAACAAACAACAATTTATTTATTTAACCCTAACAATGAACAAATTAAAGGAAATGCTAACAAACCAAACAATTTCTCCCAAGTACTAACTGTTACCTAAGAGAACTAAATTCTATCGGAATGCTATTCGAATAAACACAAGTCTCACTTATGTAAACACCATTAATAAGAAAACAATAAATTAAAACACTAAATTAATCTCTCCAAACTCGCACAGACTGGCTCTTTTCTGGAAATCTTTGCCACAAATGTCTGTCTTCTGCCAAGACTACTGTAAGAAGATTTTCTCTGAAATTTTGTCACTGAAGTCTTTAACGTAAACTGCCGTGGTATTTTGATTGGTCTTTTTGGAGAGCTTATGGAGTTTGAGAGCCAGGCTTAAACTTCTCTTTGCTACAGCTGAACGTTGGCTCACTCTTTCGATTGGCAGTTGGCTGGCCCCCGATTGTTCAAAAATGCCTTCATCTTTATACCGCAGTGCCATAATAGTATGTCTTAGATAGGATGAGTTCAATGTTGTCAACAGCTTCAGATTTAAATTCAGTTGGCTTTCTGTATCTAGGTACTTGTTTTAAATTAGTTGGCCAAATTCAAACTTATTGTCACAACATCAAAATAAGACTGCTGTTTTGCCTCTCGCTGTAAGGCTTGTTTTGATACACCTGTTTCACTTTTTGAGGCTCTCTGTACTGGCAACCACCTGATGCTGCTCACAGACATAGATTTTTTTTTTTTTTTAAAAACCCCACTCATATTTTTACCAACAAATTCTAGTTTCCTGCCTTCCAATTTGCAAATACTTTGCAGCAATCTTATAAATGGTACACACTGTTGTTACTGCATGCAGGTGGTGGAGAGAGTGAATGTTTGTGGATATGGTGTTAATCAAGCAGGTTGCTTTGTCCTGAATGGTGTCAAGCTTCTTGTGTTGTTAAAGCTGCACCCACTCAGGCAAATGAAAAGTACTCTCACCCCTGACTTGAGCCTTATAGATGGCGGATAGGATTCGGGGAGTCAAGAGGTGAGTTACTTGTTACAAGATTCCTAGCCTCTGACTTGCTGTGGTAGCGACAGGATTTGTATGACTAGTCCAGTTTAGTTTCTGGTTAGCGGTGACTCCTAGGATGTTGATAGGGATTCGGTGATTATAATGCTATTGAATGTCAAGAATTCTGTCCTTGGAGATGGTCATTGCTGGCCATTTGTGTGGAATGGATGTTCCTTGCCATTTGTCAGCCCAAGCCTGAATATTGTTCAGATAATCAGCGAGCATCCCCATTTCTGATTTTGTGATGGAGTAAAGGTCATTGCAGATGCAACTGAATATGGCTGAGCATAGAAAACTACCCTGAGGCACAGGTGTGCTGGAGCTGGGATGATTGACCTCCTCCAGCAGATGTAGCCATCTTTGTTGTAGGTACAATTCCAACACAGGATCAGAGTGTCTTTGCGGTATCCGGTGCCTTCAGCTGTTCCTTGATACCTCGTGAAATGAATCAAATTGGTTGAAGATTGGCATCTCTGATGCTGAAGACCTCTGGAAAAGGCCATGTTAGATCTTTCAGCATTTCTGGCTGAAAATGTTGTAAATGCTTCAGCCTTATCTTCTGTACTGATGTGCTGGGCTTCCCCATTTTTGGGGATCAGGTATTTGTGAACCACTTCCTCCAGTGAGATTAATTGTCCACCACCATTCAGGACTGAATAATTTAGATTTGATCTATTAATTGTGAAATCATGTAGCTCTGCCTTTCTCTGCTTAGGCAGTTTGGTGCACAAGTAGTGCCATGCTGTAGCTTCATCAGTTTGACACCTCATTTTAGGTATGCTTGATGCTGGTCTTAGCATGCCCTCCTGCTGTCTTCCTGGGACAAGGGTTGATCCCCTAGTGATAACAGAATGGGAAATTTTAGATTAATATAATTCCGTTGCCCTCCACAGTGCCTCGTAAACACCCATTCTTGACTTGTTAGATGTGGTCGAAATCCATCCAGTTTAGCAACGTGTTAGTGTCAAACACCATGATGGAAAACAAGACTTTGTTCGCACAAGGACTGTATGGTTATCACCCCTCCTTGATACCATCAAGGGCAGATGCATGCGCGGCAGGCAAATTAGTGCGGATGAGGTCAAGTACGTTTTTCCCTCTAAGTTCCCTCACTGCCTGCCACAGACCCAGCTGAACAGTTGCGTCCTTTAGGTGCTGCCAAGCCACTCGTTCTTTGCCCTTGCTACCCCCTGTGCTTGCTCCAAGTGATGTTCAACATGAAGGAACACTGATTCGTCAGCCAAGGGTGGGCAGTATGTGATAATCCCCCTGTTTGACTTAATGCCGTGAGACTTCATGAGGTCTGGAGTTAATATTGAGGACTCCCAGAGAAACCCGCTCACTATGTACACTGTGTTGTCACATCTGCTGGGTCAGTCCTGCCAGTGGACATAATGTGCTCAGAGATGGTTATGGTGATGGATATTGTCTGTAAAGTACAATTCCACAAGTATGATTATGTTTAGGCTGTTACTTTGTAAATTTTGCCATTAGTCCTCAGATGTGAGTAAGAAGGAGTTTGAAAGGGCAAAGGGGCTGGGTTTGCCGTTGTCTTTTTCAGTGTCGAGGTTGATGCCAGGTGGTCTGTCCGCTTTAATTCCTTTTCTGAGACTATTTAGTGGTTTGATAACTTGCTCAGTTATTTCAGAGAGCATTTATGAATCAAACACACTCATGTAAACCAGATCAGAAAAGGATATCAGTTAATCTTTCCTAAAAAACATCAGTGAATCAGTTGAGCTTTTACAACAATCAACAATTCCAGATTTTAATTTCAAATTTCATCACCTGCGACGGTAGGAGCATTACCGGATCTCTGAATTGCTAGTTTAGCAACTGGAAATTCAAAGAAAATATTTCTGCGTGGAGTATGCCACTCCTTCCTGAATTTGCCTTGTTTTTCAAAAAAGTGTTTTTTATGGCTGTCATTTTAAAACTATTTCTTCAACCTTAACATTAACCATTGCATTTATTCAGTTTTATTTCACTCCTGTCTTGAAGTAAATAGGGAAAGTTGAGGAAAATATGCCATCAATGCTAATAATTCTCCAGTGCTTGTCAAAAATAGTAATTCTTCATTTATGTTGACTCGAGATAGTATCAGGCTATTCAACTGCAATCCTGGTATTGCATAAAAACAATGATTCAGCGTGAAAACTGCTTGATTTTAAAAATGTGGGGCAGCAGATTTACAGGCATCGAGTGATGGGCAATAAATTCTGCCCTTGCCAGTGATGTCCACATTCCACGAAATAATAAAGAATGTAAAGTCCTACAATTAAAGTGCACCCCAGAATCTTACCCTGAAGTTAATAAACTGTTGTTGCTAAGTGAGGATTGGTAGCATTTATACTGGTAAATCCTGGGCCAAGAAGCTTGTTATGTTTGCTTGGGAAATGAGTCCTGCGCGACCACCACCCTGCGCTCCACCACCACCGACACCACCTCCTCCTCCCCCCACCCCCCACCACCACCACCACCACCACCACCACCAATCCCTCCTCCACCACCACCACCTGTACCTTATGATAGAGCTTTTCATTGTTTTGGTACAGGACATATTGTAATTTGTCTGGTTTGCAATGCAACGTGATCTCAATCGCACGGATTCAATTTCAGTAACGGCTGAGGCCACTTCTCAATTTCTTCCCTAGTACGACACACGAACTACCACAAGTTGGCGCCCTCTCATAAAACATCAGCTTCAGTCCCTTTAATTAGGACAACTTTCATTTTTCATATGATCACTAAAGAGCACTGAGTAAGCAAGATTTTCTGATCTGTTGAGAACTTGTACACTGCAGTGCATATGCATTAGAACAGGTTTGTTTCAGATCATCCAAGCCGTCTCTGGGATAATAGGCATTTATGTAGTCAGGCAGTTGAGTTCGCTGTTGCTTGCTTAAGCTCTTGAAATGTGACCTGAACTGCATCTTTTTAGAAATTACTGACTGTTCAATCTGTAGCTGGCAAATGCAAGCATTGTAATTTGATAGCACAGAATGTCCAAAAAAGGAATTTCTAAGCTCAATTTGCACAGAAAATTAGTTAGGTAAGGATTAACTTTGTTGCAGGTTTTGTTTTACAGCGGAATAATGCAGATAGTGCGAAGTATTTAGCTTTCATTTGTGAGCTTTTGCATGTGAAAATTAATTGAGGGATAAATGGAAAACTGTGAATGCAGAAAATATTGAATTGAAATGTGAAATGCACAGCCTAAGTGCCAATATTCTCTTTAATGAAGTGATACTTCGCATGTTGTGGGCAACTGTGTTAAGCATTGCCTGGAGGGGCTCGAGCCCTGCTCTGGCATGTTTGTCTCTGCTGCATTTGACACAGGGAAGACAGTGGGCTGGAAAGATTATTGAATTTGTGCCTTTTGTTTTCCTTGGCCTTCCTCTTGGCCAGCTGAGTTTTTTGTTACTGCTTGCTTTTTTTGAATGCACATTCACTCAGCCTCCAGAGGTCAGAGCTGTCATTGACTATCATTCAATCTTGCAGGTGTCATTGAAACTTTGAATCTTCCTGAATGCCCAGCAGGTCCTGACCATGTGGCTAGTTTATCATACAGAAAGTCTTTGGGTTTATGTCTGTTTTCCATTTGGTGACCATGGGGTAGACATTGTTGGCTTAGCTGACCTTGTCAAGACATAGCTGATTTTGTCTTGCTAAGAAATGCTGAGGATACATCTGAGATGGTGAAGGTGCAAACTTTGAGCCTTTCCTATTGCCGAGCATATGTTGTCCAGGTCTTGGCACTGTAAAGGACGGTGTCGAGGATGAATGCTTGGTAGATATACATTTAGTTTCTGAATCAGGTTACTGTAATTCCACGTTCTTACTCAGCACGGATAGGTAAAATCTAAGAGGAAAATGTGCTTATATTTAGATAGTCCATTAGTTCTGAGGCTAGCAGATAAATCAAGCCTTTGGGTTATCTCTTCTAATATCTCTCCCTTGGTCAAGCATCCTTTTTTCTCATCTGATTGTTCATCTGTGAAAATATTAGCTTTAGAATTTGTCAGACGTGGGCCTTTTTTTTTGCCTGGCTGTGCTCATGAGTTATTTATCACAGAAGGCTTTCAGTGTCATTCAGACTTCCACATTCCTGCATGAGGTAATGGGCTTATTGAGGTGTGTTGAGATACCTTTTCTACATTAAAGGTGCTATGTAACAAAAGTTTATTGTGCTTAAATTTTTCTCTCAGAGGTTTGATCTCTTCTATTAGGCTGCTGCCATGTAATTGCTTTCAGAGATCTGTTACTTTGTACTGGTTTTCAAATTATACTATTGGAGAATGAGTGCTGATTATTTCTTCCTGTGTCATTTGTGAAATTATGATGAGCTCGTACCTTGTACCTCAGACCTCCAAAGAGACTTTACTGATCTAGCTTGGCTGTGAATTATTGGTGGTCAACCTTCTGAAATGTTGTTAAAGCTGCACAGTTTTAATGACCATTAAACTAGCTGGAAGTGACATTTACTACAATGATTTTTTTTGTCAAGCAACTCTAAAACTGCACTTGAAGGTCCTCACTTTTTTTGAACCCTTTGTGCCATCTGATTTCTGTGGAATTTTGCCATTTGTGAATGCAGAACATGTCATCAATAGATTTCCCAGTTATTCCGGTTTAAATGTTTGACACATCACATGGAGTGTACCATCCATCATATTTTGCGGCCACAATCACCAAATGAATTTGGAATAGTCCGTATAGCTCAAAAAATCGGTGTTCATAAGGTGCTGAGAGCCATCAATAGCAACAGAATTGTATTCAACTACAACCTAAGATCTTGTGGCTCAGCATGTCCCTCTCTACCGTTCCCATAAAATCAATCAATCTGAATTTAATGAGTGGATTAGAATATGCTAGTAACAGAACTTGGCATTTCTGAAAATGAGTTGCCAATTTCTTTTTGAAGCCACAACACTGAACCAGAAGCATGGTAAACAGGGGAGGCGATGGTCTACTGTTATTATTGCTGGACTGCCAATCCAGAGACCCAGACTCTCAACAATGTAGTTGACTCTTAACTGCCCTCTGG
The DNA here is from genome assembly GCF_021869965.1 of Rhincodon typus. NCBI lineage: Eukaryota > Metazoa > Chordata > Chondrichthyes > Orectolobiformes > Rhincodontidae > Rhincodon > Rhincodon typus. Next base: position 12,378 of record NW_025967626.1, on the reverse strand, counting down.
GATGGGCAGTAAATGATGGCCCCAGCCAGCGATGCCTGTGAATAAAAAAAGGGGAAATGAAGGAGAAGCAGCATGCCATCGACACACCAAAGAGATTCCACAACCAGCAGATTAAACCAAAGTTCTGTAGGCTTGCCACATTCTGTCATAGTTGGTGATGGACAGTTCAACCATTAACCACTGTAGGAGGCTCTGCAAACATCCCCATTGTCAACGATATGAGAGCCAGCCAGCATGCCTGTAAAAAGAAAAGGCAACTATCTTTAGCCATAAGTGCTGAGCAGCTGATCATTTCAAACACCTTTTCAAGGTTCCTGACTTCAGAAATGGTAATTTCAGCTAACTCTGTATCCTCATGCGGTATAAATGTTAGATTTTCCCCCTTGAATTGACATTCTTGTGATATGTCCTGTTGACAGCTAGCCAAAAAAGCTTTTACACAATGTCTTTTTTCCAGCTATACTCAAGTTCTATACTATCAAACAGCTGTTCAGTCCATGTGATAGAGGAAATGGCTGAAGTCACTGCATACAGCAAAAACTGAACAATGGCAACATTCCAGCTGTTTTGCTGAAGATGTGCCCTAGAACTACATCCCTAACGAAATTCTTTCATTAAGTACAATTATAGCATTGGCATCTATCCGACATTTCGAAGAATCGGCAATATCCTGCACAAAAATGGAGGATAAATCCAATCGAGCCAGTTATTGTCCCATCAAACTGTTGTTGATCATGACAGTGTTTCATCCCATCTATAAGACCATAAGACATAGGAGCAGAAATTAGGCCATTCAGCCCACAGAGTCTGCTCCGCCATTCAATCATGGCTGATAAGTTCCTCAACCCCATTCTCCTGCTTTCTCTCCGTAACCCTTGAGCCCCTTGATAATCAAGAACCTATCTATCTCAATCTTAAATGTACTCCATGACCTGGCCTCCACAGCCTTCTGTGGCAGTGAATTCCATAGATTCACCGCTGTCTGGCTGAAGTAGTTACTCCTTATCTCCGTTCTAAAAGGTCTTCCCTTTACTCTAAGGCTGTGCCCTCGGGTCCTAGACTCTCCTACCAATGGAAGATCTTCCCAACATCCACTTCGTCCAGGCCATTCAGTATTCTGAAATTAGATTCCCCCCCCTCATCTGTCTAAACTCCAATGAGTATAGTCCCAGAGTCCGCAAATGTTCCTCATATGTTAAGCTTTCCATTCCTAGGACCATTCTCGTGACCCTGCTCCAGGGCCAGTACATCTTTCCTGAGATGTGGGGCCCAGAACTGCACGCAATACTCCAAATGTGGCCTGACCAGAGCCTTTTAAAGCCTCAGTAGTACATGGCTGCTTTTATATTCAAGCCCTCTCAAAATAAATGCCAACATCGCATTTGCCTTCCTGACCACTGACTCAATCTGCAAGAGAATCCTGGACTAGAACTCCCAAGTCTCTTTGCACTTCAGACTTCTAAATTTTCTCCCCATTTAGAAAATAGTCCATGCTTTTATTCTTCCTACCAAAGTGCATGACCTCACACTTTCCCACGTTGTGCTCCATCTGCCACTTCTTTGCCCACTCTGCTAACCTGTCCAAGTCCCTCTGCAGCCTCGCCACCTCCTCAATACTACCTGTCTCTCCACCTATCTTTGTATCGTCTGCAAACTTAGCCAGAATGCCCACAGTTCCTTCATCTAGATCATTAATGTACAAAGTGAAAAGTTGCGGTCCCAGCACTGACCCTTGCGGAACTCCACTTGTCACCGGCTGCCATTGTGAGGAAGACCCCTTTATCCCTACTGTCTGCTTTCTGCCAGACAGCCAGTCTTCTGTCCATGCTAGCACCTTGCCTCTGACACCATGGGCCCTTATCTGACTCAGCAGCCTCCTGTGTGGCACCTTATCAAAGGCCGCCTTGAAGTCCAGGTAAATAACATCCATTGGCTCTCCTTGGTCTACCCTGCTTGTTACTTCCTCAAAAAATTCTAGCAAATTTGTCGGGCATAACCTCCCCTTGATGAAACCGTACTGACTTTGCCCTATTTTATTGTACACTCCCAAATAATCAGCAATCTCATCCTTTACAATGGACTCAAATCTTACCCATGACTAAGGTTAGGCTAATCGGCCTGTAATTTTCCATCTTTTGCCTTACTCCCTTTTTAAACAGGGGTGTCATGTTAGCGATTTTCCAGTCCTCTGGAACCCTCCCTGACTCTAGTGATTCCTGAAAGATCACCACTAACGCTGCCACTATCTCTTCAGCTATCTCCTTTGGAACTCTGGGGTGTGGTCAGGTGATTTGTCCACCTTCAGGCCAAGCAGTTTTACGAGCACCTTTTCCTTAGTGGTGGCCATCGTACTCATCTCTTGCCCTGACTCTATTGAATTTTTGGGATATTACTCATGTCTTCCACCATGAAGACTGATGTGAAGTAATTATTCAGTTCTTCAGCCATTTCCTTGTTCCCCACTACCATCTCTCCACCATCTTTTTCTAGTGGTATAATGTTCATTTTTGCCTCTCTTTTGCCCTTTATATACCTGAAGAAACTCTTAGTCTACATTTATATTACTGGCTCGCTTACCCTCCTATTTAATCTTCTCCCTCTTTTTTTTTTTGTTGCCCTCTATTGGTCTTTGTAAACTTCTCAGTCCTCCTCTGGTTTCCCACTGCCCTTCGCCACATTATATGCTTTCTCTTTTGCTTTTATGCTATTCCTGACTTTCTTAGTCAGCCATGGTTGCCTCATCCTCTCTGTACCATACTTCTTTTTCCTAGGGATGAATTTTTGCTGCATCTCCTGAATTACTCCCAGAAACTCCTGCCATTGCTGTTCCACTGACTTTCCTGCTAGGCTCCTCTTCCAGTCAGTTCTGCTCAGCTCCTCCCTCCTACCACTGTAGTCACCTTTATTCAGCTGTAATACCGTTACCTTTGATTCTATCTTCTCCCTCTCAAATTGCAGAGTAAATTCTATCATCTTATGATCACTGCCTCCTAAGGGTTCCTTTACCTTAAGCTTCCTTATCAAGTCTACCTCATTGCACAACACCAAATCCAGTATTGCTTGTTCCCTTGTGGGCTCCACCACGAGCTGCTCCAAAAAGCCATCCTCGAAGATATTCCACAAACTTCTTGCAATCCACTACCAATATGATTTTCCCAGTCCACCTGCATATTGAAAACCCCCATGATCACTGTGACTTTGCCTTTCTTACCTTTTCTATCTCCTGGTGCATTTTGCACCCCAGCTCCTGACTACTGTTTGGAGGCCTGTACAGAACCCCAATTATGGTTCTTTTACCTTTTGCAGTTCATCAATTCTACCCACCCAGATTCTACACCATCTGACCCTACTTCGTTTCTTCCTATTGATTTAATTTCATTTCTCCTTGGCCCACCTGCCTATCTTTTCAATAGGATGTATATCCTTGGATATTCAGTTTCCTATCCTGATCCCCTTGCAGCCACGTCTCCGTGATGCCTACCAATTTATACCTGCCAGTTTCGATCTGCATCACAAGCTCATTTACCTTATTCCTTATGCTGTGTGCATTCAGATATAACCCCTTCAGTCCTGTTTTAACCCTCCCTCTTCTCATTTTCACTTGTTTTTCCAGTGTTTGATTGCTAGCCTTTTCCAAACACTCTGTCCTATTTGTGTCTGTGCTGAAGGTTTTAATAACCTCTCCTGAATGTTCCTTCCCTGTCATTTGTTTCATATTCTTCTACTCAGTTGTTAACACCTGTCGTGGTGGATACCTGCTGCTGTGTTTCCCACTGGGGCAAGTCGCACCATTCTCTCTCTCCATCTGTCTCTCTCTCTCCTCCTCCTCTCTCCACCCACCCCCCCCCGTTTTTTTTCTGGTTTAAAGTCCAGTTGATCAGCCTATTTACTATTTACCCATTTCACTAGAACATTGGTCCTAGCTCCATTCAGGTGGAGACCACCCCAATGGTACAGATCCCTCCTGTTCGAATACTGATGCCAGTGCCCCATGAAAAGGAACCCCTCTTTCCCCCACCACACTTTTTTAGCCACGTGTTTACTTCCCTTATTCTCATGTCCCTATGCCAAATAGCACATGGCTCAGGCAGTAATCCAGAGATTATAACTCTTGAGGACCTGTTCTTCAATTTGGTTCCTAGCTCATGATAATCTCTGAGCAGGTCCTTTTTCCTAGTCTTGCCTATGTTGTTTGTTTCAGCGTGGACCACAACACTTGGATCCTCCCCCTCCCACTCCAATATCCTTTCCAGCCGGTCAGCAATATCCCTTACCCTGGCACCGGACAGGCAACACACCATGCGGACTCTCGATCCTGCTTACATAGGATACTATCTATCCCCCTAATTATAAAATCCCCTACAACTACCACCTGTCTCTTTGCTCTCCCCTCTTGAATAGCCCCCCATACCATGGTGCAGTGGTCAGTTGGTTCATCCTCCCTGTGCAGCCCTTTTCCTCATCTGCACAGGGAGCAAGTACCTCATACCTGTTGGACAAGGTCAAGAGCTGAGGCTCCTCTGTTGCTGACTGCAGGATCTCTCTATCTGCCTCGCTTAGTCACACCTTGCTGTCCTTGGCCAGTAACCAAATTTGAATTACTTAATCTACCAGGTGTGACTGCCTCCTGAAACAAATCGTCCAGTTACTTCTCCCCCTTCCGGATGTGCCGCAGTGTTTGAAGCTCTGATTCCAGCTCATCAACTCTGAGGTGAAGTTTCTCGAGCAACCAACACTTGCTGCAGATGTGGTCACTGCAGTTTGCAATGGGATCAGCCAGCTCCCAAATCAACACGTCACCTGTCCAGCCATTTCTACTTAGTTAATTTATATATCTAACCCATCTACAAAGTACAGTCATGAGAAACCAATTTCCATTCGTCTGGATGAGTGCAGCTGTAATGGCACTCGGAAACCTTCATATCATTCAGGATAAGGCAGCCTGTTTGGCAATTGTGACAGTTCGCTTCCTTTGCCACTGCCAAACAATGGTTAAGTCACTGTAATAGCTTGCCAAGCCTTTCTTCAACAAGAATTTGGAAATCAGAAGTCTCCATCACCTACCATTGATGTGAATTCAAATCTAAATTGCAAGATGTAAATTTTGGAAAAGTGGAAAACAGATTTGTTCTGATGTTTTTCATTTTACCATGAATGTGAAGAAAATCTCCATGGTTTATTTATTGCCTTATACCTATCGCTGCATTTGTAAAAATTACCCTTACACAGGAGCAGCTTTGATCACTTAACTCCGGACTGACCAAGATCAATCCTGGGCATCTCTCTAATATAAATGCTAGTGTTTTTACTCCACTGAGTTTTTTTTAAACTTATTCATTCATGGGATCAGGGCACCATCAGCTAGGCCAGCATTTATTGCCTATCCCAGAGAGCAATTAAGAGTCAATCACATTGCTGTGGGTCTGGAGTCACATGTAGACCAGACCGGGTAAAGATGGCAGTTTCCTTCCCTAAAGGATCTTAGTGAACCAGATGGCTTTTTCCAACAGTCAACAATGGATTCGAGGTCATTATTAGAGGCACTTGGGTGTGCATATCTGTCAATTGGATGGGCTCTGTCAGTGATGTCTTGAACTCTTAAATGTCTATTAAACGACCCATTCTGTGAAAATTAGGCAGTTGGGAATGGTAGGACAGGATTGATAAGGCTTGTGGAGCCACACTGAGTCATCATACTAAAGCAAGGATGAAAGAAATCGAGAAGACTGAGAACACTGATCTACGTATGTCCACACTTCTTGATATGTTTAGCACAAAATGGCAGAGCTGTGCTCAGTTTTCAGAACTTTCTTTTATCCCTAATGTCCTATGTTGTAACATTGCAATTCACATTCAATATACAAAATTGCAATTTTTCTGAGCATGCAATCTTTTTGTTTCTGGTATTTTTGGATTTTTAAGACTTTTTCATTGAATTATTTGGAGATGATGTTGGTGCGGCCATTTTTGAGAATACTGTGTTCATTACTGGTCTACCTGCTATTGGAAAGATTTTGTTAAACTTAAAAGGGTTCCGAAAAGATTTTCAGGGATGTTGCTGGGATTGGAAAGTTGGAGCTAAAGGGAGAGGCTGAATAGGCTAGGGCTTTTCTGGAGCATTTGGAGGCTGAGCGGTGATCTTTGTGTAGAAAATCATGAGGACCATGGATAGGGTGAACAGCCGAGGTCGTATTCCAAGGTTGGGCGAGTCCAAAACTAGAGGGGGATAGGTTTGGCTAAGAGGGGAAAGATTTGAAAGGGACCTGAAGGATAACTGTTTCACATACAATGTGGTGCGTGTATGGAGTAAGCAGCCGGGGGAGGTGGTGCAGGCTGGTAACAATTACAACATTTAAAAGACAACTGGATGGGTACGTGAATTGGAAGAGTTAGAGGGGTATGGACCAAATGCTGGCAAATGGGACTAGATCAGTTTAAGATATCTGGTTGGCATGGATGAGTTAGACCGAAGGGTCTGTTTTCGTGCTGTGTAACTCTAAAGTGGGGCAGTCTAGACAGAGCAGCATGAATAGGTTCAGAGATAGTAGGAACTGCAGACGCTGGAGAATCTGAGATAACAAGG
>NW_025967626.1:0-5395 GCF_021869965.1 Rhincodon typus | reverse complement strand
TGCTCCTCTGATGCTGCCTGGCCTGCTGTGTTCCTCCAGCTCCACGCTGTTATCTCTGACTCCAGCATCGGCAGTTCTTACTATCTTGAAGTATCCTGTATGCTACCTTTACCACCTTATCTCCCTACTGTTGTACACCACGGCAATATTAATGAAGCCTCGATAGCTTATGCTTCATTAACTGCACTTACTACCTGTCCTGCCACTTTTAATGACTTATGTACTTGTGCCTCCAGGTTGCTTTGCTTATCCATACGCTGTTATTCATATCGTTCTTCGTATTAAAAGTGCATCACCTTGCCCTTCCTCACATTGAGCTCCATCTGCCACGTATCAACCCATTCTGAAATTAGCACTGTCATTCTGAAGTCTCTGACATTGCCCTCCTTATAGTTTACAGATCTCCCATATTTTGTGTTGTCCACAAACCTTGAAATTATCCCGTTCATGCCAAGGTCCCGATTGCTTTTATATAATCAGGAAAAGCAAGGCTCCCAATATTGACCGTTGGGTACCTTTTACTGTAGACCACCACCTAACCCAAAAAATACCCACTAACCGTTGCTGCTTCCTATCCCTTAGCCAGTTTTGTATCCAATTTTGCTACTTTTTTTAAATTCCATGACTTCATAACTTTCCTCAGTTTTATCAAATGCCTTTCGGAAGCTCATTTACACCATACCAGCAGCCATCACCTCATCAGCCCTCTCTTCACAAAACTCCAAGTTAGTTCAAGATTTTGCCGCGACAAATCCTTCCTGACTCTTCCAAATCCATATGCATTTTTCAATGTGGCGATTAGTTCTAACCCAAATAGTTGTTTCTTGAAGCTTCCCAACCATTGAAATTAAACTGGTCCATAATTGCTGACTTGATCTTTAAAACAGCTTTTAAATAAAGCCATAATGGTTGCAAATCTTCAATTCTCCAGCACCAGCCCCAGATCAGGGGAATATTGGAAGATTACTGCCAGTGTTCTGAAATGTCCATTCTCTCTTCCTTCAGTTTTCTTGGATGTATCTCAAATGTGCTGGATCCTGAAGGAATTTAAGTTTTGCCAGCTTAATCAATACTTCCTCCATGCCAGTCTTGAACCCTTCTGATGATTGAGTTTCCTCCTTTCTTGCCATGGCTTGGGCAGCATCTGCCTCATAGGTAAAGACAGATGAAAATTATTAGTTTAAACGCATCAGCCCTACCTCCTGCCTCTGTAAATCCCATTTTTGGTCCTGAATTGGCCCCACTTCTCTTACTATTGGCGTGGTTATACTTGACTTTGGTATTATCTTTTATGTTAGCTGCCCGTATTTTTCTGTAATCACTCCCTGCTTTTCATAATTGTTTTTCAACCTCCCTTCTGAACTTTCTATAATCAGCTCTCAATTGTATTTATTACATGACACTTGTCTTAAACATCCTTTTTCTTCTTTAACTTAATTTCTATTTCCTTTGTCATCCAAAGAGGTCTGGATATCTTTGTCCCATGTTTCCCTTTTGAGGTAATACACCATGATCTGTGCCCAAACAATTTCGTCTTAGAAGTTAGCTCATAGAATTGTTATACTTATTCTATTTTTTACCCTTTATATAATTTTTATGGTCACTGGGCTTCAAAATAGTCATCCATTGTTAGTTTGCCCGTCTGCCCTGCTTCATCTGAGAAGTCTAAATCTAGAATTGTATCTTTCCTTGTTGAACTTGTGTGCTAGCTGTAATTGCTGTATTATTTTCGCACTCCGAAATTTGCCCACTTATTTGCTTCTCTTTCTCCACATTTTGGGGTCTACAGTGCATGCCGAGCAATATGGTTTCCCCTTTTTATTCCTGAGTTCAAGCCACATCACATCTAATTTTGGAACAGGGCCACTAGTCCCAAAATGTTAACTCTGCTTTGTTCCAGTTGGTGCTTTGTTTAGTATATCATCACTCCTCAGAGCTGTAATTGATTGGTTAACCAATCATGCTGTGCCCTGACCTTTTTTATTCCTCTCTCTGTCTTGCCTGAAAACCGGGGATGTTGAATTGCTCTCATTGATCCTCTTTAAGCTGAGTTTCCATTTAACAGTGATACCATGCTCCAATATCCCCTCTATCTGTGCCTTCAGCTCATCGGCTTTATTTGCTGTACTCGTTGCGTTTACTTACATACCTTTCATTACTGCCAGATTCGTGTGCTGAACATATTTTAGCTTTGCTTCCTTCAAAGTCAATTTAAGGTTCTGCTCAGAATGTGCACCGTGGTTCCCCTACCCCTCTACTCGAAACTCTCCCTAGCAGTAAATGTGTTCGTAAGGATACTTATCCCGGTCCTGTTCAGGTGTAAACCATCTAGCTTGTACAGGTTCCACCTTCCCACAAACCAGTTCCAATGCCTCAGAAATCTCATGTCCAACCAGGTTTCCAGCCATGTATTTATTTGAACTACAGTTGTTTTGTTAATGCGGATGATGAATAGTGGAAGCTGTTTGGATAACACAAACTTTCTACTGTACAATATAGCAATTTTTTATAGCGATTTCCCTATAATGTGGTTTTCTCTGGCGATTTTCTGTAGTGTGAGGTTGCACAAGAACACAACTATTGTGTTGTAAGAGAAATACCTGTATTCTATTTGTATATTCATTAACATATGGGACTGGGAGTAATCCTGAAAATACTGCTTTAGAGCAGCCTGGAAATGGCAAAAATACCGTTCACGGTTTAGCAGCAGGTCAACAGAGAGAGAGAGAGATAATGGTGTGAATGTGGAAGTTATGTTTCGTAACTGAGAGAGTGTAGGATCCACAATTTGGTTTAGGAGAGTTTAGCCCTATCGAGTATATAGTCCAACAGACACAGATTATCCTGTTGCACTTCATCCACATGGCAACTTTCATGTCATTTTTTGGTATTGATTGCAAGAGGTTGGTATGGTACAATCCATTTCCAGCATGGATTGTTAAATAGTAGTTAAAAACAGTATCTCTTTGTACAGTATGGTTTTATAAGGTGTTTAACAGTTATAGTGTTAACCCAACTGAGATCAGCTAATTTAGCACAGGCTGCTAAATTGATTTGACATTCTTCCTCTTGTCCTTATTTTCCAAGAAATTAGACTTGTGAATTTTTGTCCTGGTATGTCTGTGCTAAGCAAAGATCACAAGTGAAGTGGAATGTTTGTGCAAGAAGAATTATAGAAGTACAAAATTTCAAACATGAACTTAATTCTTTTAAAGTATACTTGATTGTTACATAGCTTTCACACAACTTAATTTCTTCTTCCCTTTTATTCAGTTCTGTCATTCATTTTACTTTATTGAGACTGGCAGGCTAATTACTTATGCCTCTCCCACTTTGTCATCTTCTGGGCCTGCAGTAATGGGCAGTGATGAACTTCAGCTTATTTTTCACTTTCTCTGGAGAGAAACAAAATACAAATTTCCAGGCTACACAGGTCAGAAAAGACCCAAGTCCTGCTGTCAGATCTATAACTTGGTGACAGGTATTTTACACCAACAATTCAACCACAATATTACTAGAAAGGAGTACCCATATTTAACCAATCTCCATCTTCAGAGTGTGAATTATTCCATCATAGGATTACTTCCAATACTGTTGATGATGAGACAAAAGACTTTTGCAGTTGCCAGCCTTGCATGAGATTTGTAAAATTGTACTTGTGCATCAGGACATTATGCTGAATGTTGGTCAATTAGAAACAGATGAATGCAATTTTCTTGAAACTTTGTGCAAGGGATGTATGGGAAGAAAAGCTGATGCTGGCTGTGTTAAGCTTTCAAAATGAAGTAGCCCAAAAAAAAAGCAGTAAGCAGTTTTTGCTGGATTAAACATGAAAGTTGGCTATTATCTGTAATGCTCATATTTTTGGAGGTTGGGGAGCCTGAGATGGAATAATGGATGATTTATTGTCTGAACTTATCAGAGAATTGAGAATTAATGAGAGCACCTTTCCCTTTTCTCCCCAGTGGTTTTGTCTATTGTCGCAATGATGAACTTGAAGCTGGCTGGATTGCTTTTGGCAGTGGTACTCTCCTTCACCGTCCGGCCTCCTTTGACAGCAAACCTCATTACCTCTTTCAAGTGATCGATCAATACACCCTGCAGGTAATCTCCCATCCTGTAAACTGGCTGTTAAACATTATTGACACTCTTACATCTGGTAATTTACCAAGGCTATCTTGCCTTCAACTAGAAATGCAGTCCTACATAACTGACTCCTCTCAAATTTAGTCAAGTCCACAGAATATTAAAGCTGCAGTTTGCAACATTGAATTATGTATGCAGTGTTACTGGAATAGGATTTTGTAAAGCTGAAGTAATACAGTCAGTTATACAGCACAGAAATAGACACTCATTGCTTAAATGAATGAATAGCAAATATCATTAAGTGCAGTTTGCATACTGAAGAATCAACCTTAATTTTTTTTCCAGTGCTCAGTTTACATGAAAAAATATTGGGCATGACTTTCAAAAATGTTTCTGAGCCTAGATCAGCTTTTGGTCAATATGCTAGCAACCTTTTGCAACTTCATGAGCCAGTGAAGTTCCTAAGTTTACAAGGAAGCACAATAGTCATGAGATAACGAGGTGTAGAGCTAGATGAACACAGCAGGCCAAGCAGCATCAGAGGAGCAGGAAAGCTGACGTTTTGGGCCTAGACCCTCCATGACACTTCTTGGGAAGATACAGCACCAGCAACTGGGACTTAGTGGGCTGAATAACTGAAGCTTGTACACTGGATACAATTCATGATGTCCATACTTTGGATGGTTCAGTTTTGTAGCTCAGAGCTCTATAGCACAGGAACGGGCCCTCCAGCCCATGATGTCATGCTGAACATGACGCTAAACTAATCCATTCTGCCTGCCTTTGGTCTATATCCCTCCATTCCTCGCATATTCATGTGCTTATCTAAAATGTCCCTTAAATGCCCATATTGTATCTGCCTCCACCACCACCCCTGGCAGTGGGTTCCAGACTCCTACGACCCTGTGTAAACAAGCTTGTTCCTCGCATCTCCTTTTTGAACTTTCCCCCTCTCACCTTTTAAATGCATGCCCCCTAGTATTAGACATTTCAGCTCTGGGAAAAGATTCTGACTGTCGACCCTACCTATGTGTCTCATAATTTTATAAACTTCTATCAAGTGTCCCCTTAGCCTTTGCCGTTCAAGAAAACAACCCGAGTTTTTCTTGCCTCTCCTTTACAGCTCATACGCTCTAATCCAGGCAGCGTCCTGGTAAACCTCTTCTGCACCCTCTCCAAAGCCTCCACATCCATCCTTTAATGTGGCGACTAGAATTGAACACAATACTCCAAGTATGGTCTAACCCAAGTCTTATTAAGCTGCGGCTTGACATCCTGACTCTTGTACTCAATTCCTTGACTAATAAAG
>NW_025967625.1:0-25000 GCF_021869965.1 Rhincodon typus | reverse complement strand
TTTGCATGCTCACCAGGCAAATCATACCTTACATATGTACTTCAGGGTGAGAGAACAGAATGCAGAATGTAGTGTTACCGCTATAGAGAAGGTGCAGAAAAAGATCAATACTAATATATGAGCTGTCCATTCATAAGACTGATAACAGCGGGGAGGAAGCTGTTCTTAAATCTGCTGGTACATGTTTTCAAACTTTTGTATCTTCTGCCTGATGGAAGAGGTTGGAAGAGAGTGTATCTGGGGTGGGAGGGGTCTTTGATTATGTTGGCTGCTTTCCCAAGGCAGCAATAAGTGTAAATAGAGTCAATGGAATAGAAGTTATTACACACTTCTGGACTAGGTAGAACTTGAATCTAGGCCTCTGGTGTCAGTGGAAGGGACACTACCATTGTGCCATAAGAGCCATGAAAGTATTGTACACATAGTGAATAGCGGAAGTTTGTTGTTTTATAGTTGTTCCTCATTCTATCCTTATGTAAATATCTGTCTTCACCTTTCCTATCCCATTATGGTTACCTCCTCCTGATGATGCACTGAGGTGAAGGGTACCTTCCTCTCCTTGAGGTGTCAGATCGTTACCAGGGTGAAACGGTGGGGGTGTACCTTTCTATTTCTTAAGCCAAATTGTGACCTAGTGAAAGTGGAGGTATTTTGGCTTCCACTTGGGCATAGCTAGACACCACAGTATGGGGTTCAGTCAAGCAGCCAAGAGCTTTGAAAAGCACCTAGTTTGTTTTAAAATCCAAAGATAATTTAGATGTTAACAAGGAAACTATGTCAGCCTATTCATGGGAGAGGAAAGAGGCTACACAGCCTGTATCCTTCTTTTCCCTCATTGGACATCAGGACACCAATTTCTCAGAGCCAGTAGCAGACATGCAGCCTCCTGTAGATGATAAGTAGATGTTCTCTCATTGACCCTACAAACTGTAGAACAATGCTGGAGGACTCCAGTGGATTTAATTCAAGCTTAAATATCTGCATCACAGATAATATACAGTGAGACAGGACTGATCGTTGGAAATGGTAAGACTGGAGGCAAGGTAGCAAAGGAAGGTTGATGAAGGCTGAACAAAGCAGTAACTGATACCGACAGTCTATGCTTTCTCTGAAGTATTATAGTTTCTTTACATTTAAAGTTGCAATATTCAGTGTTACGGTGTAGACATTTAAGCAAGTTTTTTTTTCTGATTTTGACACCATTGGGGTAAAAGGCCAATAACTTTGATAACCAGTCATTTTCGATGCAAGAAGTGCTGCCCTGCCTTTTAATAAAGGAAACCAAAAGACGTTCATTTATATTGTGCCTTGATGACCTCAAAGCATTCCAAATGCTTTAAAGCTAACAAAGTACCTATTGAAATGTACTGACTGCTGAAATGTAGGGAATGCATCAGCTAGCATTCACAAATAGCAAAGTGAAAATTACCAAGATAATCTGTTTTAGCAATGTTGACTAAGGGATAAATGTTGGCCAGGAACCAGAGTAACTCCCTTGCTTTAATTTGGAATAGTGTCATGGTATGTGTTACATTACCTGGTAGTTCACATGGGGCCATTGTTTACTGTCTCCTTTGAAAATTGGCATGTTTGGTAAAATGGCACAAAGGTGGAAGGCTTTCGCAGTGAATAGCAAGTTGAAAGAAGAACAAGGTGTAAAATGACTTTCTATGATTTATTGATTGAAAGTTGTCCAATGTCACTCAGTAGTTTACTCTTGGTGAATTATGTATCAGACACAGCTTAAACATTCTTATTTTATTGAAACTGGTTTAAAATAATTGGCAAATAAGATAAAAATAGACTTGTGACTCAAAGGGTGAATGTATTACACAAAAGATAACACACAGATGGAACACCATATACAGCATAACAGTCCACAGTCTGTTTGTTATATGCTAGACATTAAGAAATATACAAGCGTGACTGTGCAATACACAGCACAGTCCACAGTATTATAACACATATAACATAGGAACTTGAATCAGATTTACATAATGTTAACACCTGATACAGGGAGTTTGTGATATACATTGTTTCACTCTCATCACTGACTTTTTTGAGGAACTAAATGTAAAATATTCTCTCATTGCCATTGTTGCGTTATTTTTGACTCAGGTCAGCTCCGTATAAAGAAACAAAAAACTCATAATTCACATCTGTACTGTAATCTTAACATCTACTCTCTATATCTTGTCTGCTAGATATGAAACTAACATTTCCCTGAATTACAGTCCTTTATCCCTACCTTATTTCATTGTTTTTTATGGGAGAAATTGTCCTAATTTGAGTTGCATAGGCAATTTTAACGCTTTTACAGTCCTTATCCCTTCATATTTACATTATGCGTCTGGGGGAAAAGTCATTTCAACATAAGTTGTACTTACATAAGCCCAAAGAATTTTGAGAACCCCTGTAGCACCTACTCCCCTATGTCACAGTATGCGTTGAATCTAGTCTAGGTCGTCATGTGTGTGCACCTTGATGTGCTTAATATATAATGCAGATCACTACAAGTGGCCTCGTGCTTTTACCAATTTCACCCGTTAGTGCTATCCTCATTGAACCAAGGATAACAATTGCTGGTTAAATTTACATCTGTGCAGCTCTACTAAAGTGTCAAACAAACTGGTATTTTTTTTTTCTCCAAACGAAAACTATAATACCAGTGAAATCAACTGCAAAGTCTTATGTCTGTGTGAGTTACTGTCAGTGGCTCTTAGCTGCTGCTTTGGAAGTGTGGGCTGGAGTTTTGGCTCCTGTTGGGGACGGATTTGGAAGTGGGTGAGAGCCAAGATGAACTATTTATAAGCGGGTGAATTAGAGGCCAGCAAAACTACTCTCCCACATGTGGCAGATAGCAAATCATACTCAGCAAGGGGCTAATTGGGACCAACTGGACATTCTAGAGACCTGTATGTTCCCTCAGACTGTGGGTACTAGTTTAAGTCTCTGAAGAAGACTTTCCTGGTGGCAATCCACGGAGCCAGTGGTTCAGGCTAAAGGTCATATGCCATCCTGCAAAGGGGAATCAGCACCACCCCTCCCCCGCCAATAACCAGCACCACAATTGCTGCATAACCCATTTTCTTAAAGATATTAAAAGATTGGAGAGATGGCTCCTCCACCTTAATGCCCCTCTCTTTCTTCCTTTCCTTTACTATCTGCTGCACCTTTCAACTTGGAAGGCCTCTGTTTGGCCCTCCTGTTTTGTGAACCCTCCCACCATCCTTCAGTGGATGGTGAATTTCTTTCCTTGAAAATCTCAACAAATGGCTCTTTTAACTCAGCTGCACATTTTGTGGGGTTTCAACTTTGAGCTCCCCTACCTGGAAAATCAAGCCTACAATCACGTATCAATAGTACGCTGCAACAAATCACAATTACAGTATTGTCACTCTTTCTGGATTGGAGTGTATTAGCTATAATGAGAGGTTGGACAAACTCGGATCGTTTTTTTCTCAAGCGTCAGAGGCTGACAACAAGATGATAGAAATATATAAAATTATGAAGGGCATAGATATTTGGAGTTTCTTTCCCAAGGTGCAAATGGCAAATACTAAGGGGCATTGATTTAATGTGAGGGGGGTAAGTTTTAAGGAGATCTGTGAGGAAAGATTTTTTTACACAGAGGGTAGAACGTGGCTGGAACACTGCCACGGGAGGTGGTAGAAGTAGATACGATAGAAAAATTTAAGGTGCATTTAGACAGACGTGTGAACAGGTTGAGAATAGAGGGATAGTGACCATGTGCAGACAAATGGGATTAGTTTAGAATTGCATCATGGGCAACACAGATATGGTGGGCTGAAGGGCCTGTCTGTTCTATGTTCTTCACTGTGGAATGTTACACTGATTCTTTCTCTCACCAAGAACTGTTTATAGTGTAAAGGTATTTTATACAGAGGCTGTGAGCCCCATCAATGATCAGTATTGTGTATAATAAAGAACAAAGTAGGGTTGGAGAGTACAGCTACCCTATTAAATGACTGAGTAGGGAAGGAGATGATATAAAACCAAAACGTTCACAGCCAGTCACACAAGCAGAGAATAGGAATACAGGGGTAAGTATAAAGTCCATGACCAAGGTTTTTCTGCTGAGATGGAACTTCACAAGATGGTTGGAATCAAGCTTCTTTCAGGCATAGTGAATCCAGCTACTCTGAAAGAAAAGTAGCAAAATCAGCATGATCCTCTAGCACCGAAAAATAGAGCAAGGGGAGGATTCTATCTTGGTCACCTCTATTATAAATGTTAGCATTCTGTTGTTACAATTCTATCTCCTTTTCTTTCACCTAGAATTTCTCATTATAACTCCACCATCTCAGTACTTTCAACAAAAAGAAGAAAACTGGTCACAAAACTATCCTCTCATTAGTGTTGAGGTCGACGTTATGATTAAATTAATGCTTGGAATTTATTTTGATGTAGATGTTGAGAGGAGGTAATTAAGTGGTATGATGAACCACAATGTTGCTTCTGGAAATTGGGATTCAGATTGAACCCAGAATGAAAGTGGTGAAAGCCTCTTCTCTCTGATGGCAGAAAAAAATGCTATGTTAAGTAAATTTTAAACAATCACACATAATTAGTGGATTTAGACCAGAACTGGGAGGTTGGTGGGTAAGAACACTATTTGATGAGAAATTGAACTGCACAGACCAGAAGACCCAAAGTTTAGCCTCAGACCCGAGCTACATATAGCTGATTGCTCTACATGTTAGAAGTGGACAGTGGCTTCAAAGCTCTCAGCTTGTGGGTTATTGGAAATCAGCCTGTGTTTCTACTTTTTAATCATCATTCAGTGACTCCTATTGGAAGTGCATCTGAGTAAACATTGGGCAGGAAGAAGCTTGTGTTTTCAGATGTGATCCCTCCATTATTGAGAATCTGTTGACATTCATGGGCTTGGATAATATGAGAACTAGCCATCTGGCCAAAGTACCAAAACTCTACTGGCACTGGGATGTTGTATCTCAGCATGAGTCACCTCCTTCAGGTGAGGAAGAAAAACAAAGCAGATAATTCAGAAATTTCCAAATTCAGAATTATATTAATGCTTATTTCTATTATTTCTTGCTATGCCTGTTGTGTTTTCTACTGCATTAATTTAAGTGAATTCAACCAGACCTGACTGGAGGACCAGTCCAAGTTCCATCACTTTTTCATCCTCTTTGGAATCTATCCCAATTGCCCAAATGGCTGTTCTCGGAATATGAACCATTTCCACGTTCTGAATTCTACCTTTGGCTGACTAGTTTCTCTTCCTTTTCCCTTATTCATTCACAGGATGAGGGCGTTGCTGGCTAGGCAGCATTTATTGCCCATCCCTAATTGCCCAGAGGACGGTTACGAGTCAACCACAGTGCTGTGGGTCTGGATTCACATGTAGGGTAGGTCAGACCAGCTAAGGAAGGCAGTTTCCTTCCCTAAAGGGCATTAGTGAACCAGATGGGTTTTTCCTAACAATCGCCAATGAATTCATGGTCATCATTAGACTCTTAATTCCAGATATTTATTGAATTCAAATTCCACTATCTGCCATGGCAGGATTCAAACCCAGGTCTCCAGAACATGATCTGGGTCTCTGGATTAACAGTCCAGTGATAATACCACTAGGCCATCGCCTCCCCTTGGGTAAATTTGTTTCATCGATACCACAACTTGAAACCTGCTGGCATAGTCTTTAAACTTTCTGTTCAGCTCATGAAGGAGGCTGGCGTGTGTTTGGACACTCTCCATATTTTCTGATCTCTGTAAGCTGAAGGGCGTCACATATCTTTAATTCTGTAGGTAGTGCTACTGAGCAGCCAGGGGTGGGTGTATCACCATGTACAGCAGTTACGGTGCTCAGTTCAATCACTAGAAATTAATTCAGAGAATAACAGAGTGAAATTTATGATTGTAGTGGCATCACACATGAGCTGTAAGGACTAAACAGGTCATAATTCACAGAACATACAGAGTATCAACCTGGATGGTGAGCAATTAATCTCTTTGCTAAACTCTCATTTGTTGAACTAAAAGAAAACAAATCACAAGATGTATTACAGGAAACTGTATGGATTGATGAGGTTAGCACACACTTCTAAGACTACGTTGCTGCATATAACAAGTCCTCCCAAATATTGGGATGCAGCAGTGGCTCCTCTAGAGCTCTGACTAAGTTATAACTGTTATGTTCCCCTTCTAACAGGCTGCTGATCTCACCGATTATACCTCCACATCCGATCCCCTGAGGACTTGTAATCGTTTTCAAGCCTCAAAATGGGGTCACAGTGGGGAAAAATTTTGGAAAGCATGAAATACATCAGGGCTAGGTGGCACAGTGGGTTAAATACTGGCCTTTTATTTCTGGGGCTCAAGTTTAGCAATTCCATGTAAATTAATTTGAACAGATTGAATCATGCACTGATTGCCATGGTCTCTCTCTCTCATGTTGCCATTAATTTGGCATCAAATTGACACTCATTCAGATTGCCGGATGATTGTTATGGGAGGTGAAAAATCTCACACTAGTACAGTGAGGGTGAGGGTTGGCGTGAGGCATATTTTTGAAGGAGGGCATAGGGAACTGCCTAGAGTTTAGGTAGAATTGCTGTAGTTGCAGCTGGGGAGTTGATCTGGAGCATTAAAGAGTGACAAATGTAACATCTGGGTAAGGAGTAAATGATAAAACACAAATTACAAATCAGTTTGTCTTATTTTGATTAATGCAGAATGAAAGTATTGAACATTTAGGTGGGGCAGTGAGCATAAAATGGTAAAGAAAATCATGATTAAGTAAATTTAATTAAAATATTTTGGGGTGATTACTTGGCCAGAATTTTACAGTCTATGCTGGCACATTTGCAGGAGGATAGGTTTGCCTCCCCAAATCATCCGTCACAAGTGCTGCCTCTCATTGGGGTCAAGTTTGACAGATCACTTTGCTCAGGCCTTGCGTGGGAAAACAGGGGCTATCACCGGCCTGCTTCCAGATTAGCCATTCCCTCCTCACACTCCCTCCACCTGGATGCTCCCTCCTTTTCATCATATCATCTACACCCACCTTCTCACACCACCTTCGGTCTTCCTCTCCCAACCCTCCCCACAAGACCGGACATCTAGCTGGTTTCGGAGTCTCCAACACTTAGACTGGTGGAATTGCTTGCAGTTCCAATAGTGGGCACAACTTAAGGTGGGACAGTTGGAATTGGCCAGCAACTCTGAGGTGGGACAGGATGCTGCCTCCAGCCAGTTAAAGCCTCCAATGTTGTTAAATGCTTCTGGGGCCACCCTGATTGGCAGAAATGTGACTCTTTGGGTAGTGGGGCAGGAGAAGCCATCAGCTGAACAGGTCTAGCCTTAGATTTGAGAGATGTATCTAAACAAACTCTAGGTTGCATGGTAAACCTGAAGGTAGATGCAGGTGACTGCAGAAAGATGTAGACGGCTTAGCAAAGCTGACAGAGATGGCAAAGGCAGATGAATGAAGATACAGTAGATATAAAGAAGTAGATTTTGGGGGAAAAAAAGGAGTAAAGTGGAAGAACAGTGGCCAGGAGTTGTAGAGAAGAATGTAGATGTGAAAGGCTAGTGCTGTTCTGCATTCTAGTTATTGACAAATTGATTAAACACAATAATCATGCAATAGTATACATTTTTGAAATTGTAATTGCTGTAATGGATAACCCATTATTGAAGATATGTCAGAATAACTGTAATTGTACATTTGAAGCTTCATATAAATGGTAAAAGGTAAAGTCGCTATAGTCTTACTAGACCATAGGGCTGTTTTCTCTTGAGAGAGATGACTGGTGGTGGTTTAACCTGAGGGTCACCAGATCTCAGGCGAAGGGAGAAGTTGAGAAGGAAAGTACTTCATAGTAACCCCTCATCCGCTGTAGCAATTGATCACACACAATGCTGGCATCACTCTGCATCAGAAACCAACCATCCAGCCAACTGAACAAAACTAACTCCTACAGATAAATGATTTCAAGTCAATCAAGTCACAATTAAGAGGAAAGGTTAAAAAAGGTGTTTCACAAAATGGTTAGAGGGAAATCTAATGGAGTTTGTAATCCATTCTGGAAGATTTGAAGGGGACAAGTACTGAAAAATTATTTTCACTGATTGGCTCACCAATTATAAAGTAGCAAGATTACCACCAAGCAAACAAATGGGAAAGGTAATATTTTTTAGGGGAATTAAAACATGAGATGCTACAATTAGCATCCACCTTGCCAGAAGCGCCTCCTTCTCTCCTGTAATGTCAGTGATTCTGTAAATGTTAGAGGAGCATTCAGTTGTTAATTAAAGCTTCAGCAATTCAATCTCATATCTCTCTAAACCCTTACTATTCATATACCCATCCAGATACCTTTCTTGGTCAATAATGTCGCACAGAGTGGAAGAAGTGTTCTAAAACTGGAATCAGAAAAACAAGGGCAGGAGGTGGAGGGATACAGTTCGACAAATCCGGGAGCTAGAAGTGGAGAACACAGGAAATAATTCCAGTTTCTCAGAAAACGCGAGAGAGAGTAATGTGAGTGCTTAAACACAATTTATTAGGATTTGCAATCTGTGGATAGTGGTAGTTCCTAATAAACACAGTCCACTCCATTTTACATGCCTGGAACCAAATAAGGGGAGAAATTGTTGGGGAAACGTTGACATGGATTTCTTAAAATACTTTTTATAAAGCCAGCCCAGTTTTTTTTTAATACAAATTTGGATCGGAACACTTCGTTTCAGTTTGCTCAATCAACGAGAAACTTTAATGGAGGACTTTTTTTAAAATCGATCATATGTTGGACGACTGCAATATGACAAACTGGTTCCGTTTTTTGAGAAACATACAGGAGCTAGACGCCCGAGTTAATCTTCCCTGTGATTTCACCCCGAATTGTGCTGATTAAGTGACTTTGCATCCAATCCTGACTCCAATGGCTGCACTTCCTCCATAACAACCACGAAATGTACACGCCAGCACCCTGACATCAATGGTGAGATTGAATTGCTGAAGCTTTAATTAACAACTGAATGCTCCTCTAACATTTACAGAATCACTGACATTACAGGAGAGAAGGAGGCGCTTCTGGCAAGGTGGATGCTAATTGTAGCATCTCATGTTTTAATTCCCCTAAAAAATATTACCTTTCCCATTTGTTTGCTTGGTGGTAATCTTGCTACTTTATAATTGGTGAGCCAATCAGTGAAAATAATTTTTCAGTACTTGTCCCCTTCAAATCTTCCAGAATGGATTACAAACTCCATTAGATTTCCCTCTAACCATTTTGTGAAACACCTTTTTTAATGCTGGCAAATGGAACTAAATTTATTTAGGATATCTGGTCAGCATGGATGAGGTGGACCGAAGGGGCTGTTTCCATGTTGTATAACTCCATGGCTCTATAAGTCATTTCTGTTTTCCTAGCTGCTTGCTGCCCGGAATCCCCATTCGCAGGTTAACCTTCCTTTCTGTTTATTTGGGAATAATTAAGCTTACACTGGCCCCTTCCCAGGCTAATTACTTTAGTCACTGACTGCTTATCCTGGAAATATTCCAATTTTCCTCTGGTTTTGGATTCCGAGGCATTCTACTGGATTATGGCCGCATCTTTCTGACAAATATGTGTACGGATATTTCTTCTGTATATCCGGGAAAAGGGTTCTCCCTCTCGGTTATTCGGCACACTGGCAGAATCCTTTTGCCTACCCAGAGATGCTTTTCACAATCGGTTTCATATTAGTTAAAGGATCCAGTATGTCCATTTTACCTTCCTTTTCTTTGTTGCTTTTTTCTCTGTAAATCGATATTATTACTCCATTTTTTCAGAGACGACTATGATTTGTTGAGACAAATATAAATATATATTTTAACATGCTTTATTCCGGTTTTTGTCCATCCACTCGCCTCCAGGATGCACTTGCTTCTCCCCTCTCCGACCCGTCCTTCCTTCAAAGGCCATTTTTTTTGTATGTTATTTCATTGCCTGAATTCAGCTGGTTCCCGATCCACAAAACACCGAGATGGGTGGTCCTGGTACACTGCGGTAGCCGGAAGTAGGAGCACCTTTTGCCCATCTCTACGCTGCCAACCCAGACTGGAAAGTGGGGATTGAAAATATGGCCTGCCTCGAGCTCTCACATTAACTGTTGCTTTTATTTAATAAAAACATCGGCACCGAATGACGGAAATGCGAAATTTTAAAAAAAGAACATTTTGGAAAACCCGCAGAAGGTTAGATATGGAGAAAGTCAACTTTTGACGTTAATGTTGACTGTTCTCTGCACAGATGTTGCCTCACCGGTTGAATATTTCCAAAAGATCTTCGGTTTTTGTTTCTGTGATTTTCCCCAAACGGAGATAACACAACACGCCTTAACTGCTCGCTCCCATTTTACAGAATAACGTGGGGAGCTGTGTTTTCAATGCATTGTTTTTATGAACTGTGCAAGTTGTTGTAAACTGATTGCTGTTGCTTTACAGACGCTGGTAGACTGGCGTTTCTAAAACACTGCTTTTATTTCTGATCTCCAGCATCAGTAGTATTTTGCTTTTATTTAACACAAATATTTGATCGTTACTCAGGCTTCCGAGTGCTTGTCTCGTAACATTCCTTATTTTCACAACATGAAATGATCTCAGCAGAAACAGTACGCTCTGGCGCGATTGCTGAACTTACGAAGTTTAACTTTGATTCCTTGACACTAAACCAGATTAGACACCCAATTCCAAAGTTGGCACAGTCATGCACTCCAGAACGATTTTCCTAAACTCACTTTAACTTGTCTCACACCTAAAGCCTTTTGTTCTAATTCCTCCTTTATCCAGATGTGAACCCCCGCACCCACGATTTTTCATGCACGGAATACCTGATTTTTTAAACTGAGGGAAACGGGAGGGGAGAACGTAAATATTCACCTGTGCAAAGCTGTTTTAAAGCATCACTTAGTAGTTGGGAAGAGGTTGCTTGCCATTCCCTTAAGTAACACACTATACACACCTTCAGTCACTCTTCCCATTGACGAGCAGCACATGAAACATTTTCTCCTCAAATTTTTACTAAACAGTAATGATTAGTAATCTCATTGCAGGTCAGCATAGTCATCTTCACTGAAGAAAATGTTTTACATATACGGATTTTCTAGGGAAAGTTCAATGGGTACACCACAGATAATCTCATTGTTGAGAGTCACAAATGTTCCCTAATACAGCAATTTAGAATGCAGTCATAAAGCAATTTGTGTTAGAAACAATTTTCATTTCATGATAATTGTTAAGATTGTTAATCTTGCATCTTACTTTGGTCAGGTCTCAGTTTTGTTGATTTCCTCTGTTAGACCCAGCAAGATTCCTCCCCAGATTTTATTAAATCCACTATATTTACCATCATGTACCTTTGGTACCCTTCTTGCTCGATTCCAGTCCTATTCTACCATGCACTGTTCCTGAGATAATTTGCTATTCATAGGTATCTGCCAAAAAACAAGCATCCCTGGTTCTCTGCACCATCTCCAAGAGGAAAGCACTTGCATTCCAAAAGCCACCCTGTTTGTCGATGGGACAATTGTTAAGATATTAGAGGAGAAAATAATGCCGCAATTCTCTGGCAAGGATCTGGAGTGTGTATGAATGCACATGCATGTGTGGGGGCACTTCCTGGAAGACTGAGGCTATGTCACCAGATTCTGGCAGCCTAGTCTAAAGGTCTCCACCCCAGTCAGTCCTGCTTCTAGTGTCTTGAGGAACAGCGACGAGTATAGGAAAGTCAATGACCTCTTCTGTTCCACCGGAATGGGTGCGCCACACTTCTCCCTGCTACTGCACCTACCTCCCACCAAGGCTCAATCTGTCACTCACTATTGCATGCAATATCTTCCATCACTCACTCATTTCTATATCCACCCCTATACCACCCTGCAAGTCCTTTGTGCAGGTGATGCACTTGCTTAGACACCTCTACACCTTTCAAACACCCACATCAACACTAACAGCTGTGGCAACCATTTTCACCCACTAGAAGAGAAAACAACCCATAACAAAGCAGGAAAACAGGCAAAGAAAGGGTGGATGCGTGGCCAATATTAGGCTCCTCACCCACTTTGAAGTGTGTTCAAAACATCTACATCCGACCAACTATGTACCATTCTTCATTCCACATTAAGTCCACTGATAGTGTTATTCATTGCACACCCCTTTTAACCATTGTATGTAATGCTCTCATGTCTTACAAGGTACCACTGAGATGACTATGGCACTGAGGGAAATGGACAGGTCCACCAGAAGGGTCATCCTTAACCGGAGAAAGAGAGAGGCCTCAGAGGAAACATCAGTAAGACTGCCTCCTGCACCCACCCCATGCCCTGGTGGGATCATCAGGTGTAGAATGTTTGGCAGCACAAGCTAGTATCACCTCACTGTCAGCTCCACAGCCAGACAAGGTAGATCCCAGGCCACTGACAGGGAGGAGGACTTCTGCAGACCAGGCACCTGCTCAGCCTCAGGCAGCAGAGGACCATGTGGAGTCAGACATCAGGGACTTCATAAGAATGCGTAAATAAGCATCTGAGTAGCAAGCAGGTATGTGAGAGGCAATGGTCCTCATAGCCCAGAGGCTGCAGATTGCAGCTATGGTCTCGGGACCAGTTGCCTCAAGCATGCGATCGTGTGGCTATCCCTATGACAGGCTGGTAGCTGTCATGGATGATTAGGTCCAGCATTCTCAGGGCCTGCTGGATATGCATACAGACCTGCACTGCATCACTAGCCACCAGTCCTTATGACCAAAGGCATGATGAAAGAGAACCTAGAGCTTATTCTGGTGTTCCTTCCTTGCAAGGAGACACCCAGCCAAAGAATCCACATATGGCCCCTCGGAAGCCTTTCCTCGGGACACTCCAGAGGGAGCCAAGCTCTTAACTTTCACTAAGTCTGCTCCACTTGGACATGTAGCAGTTCAAACCAAGGAGGATCGCCTTGTCTTTGGCAGGGAGACCTCAGCACATCTGGTTCATCTAGACACAAATGTTCACATGGTTCATTGTTAAACCATCTCCAATGGGATGGACTATGTATTGGGGAATATAAATATTTAACAAATGTCAAAAAAAGTACATTATGTAATTAAATCTGCTTTATTTCATGCTCTACATTGGGATTTTATGATATAAAATTTTAAACAAATCTCTAATTTTGCACAAATAATTAGTCTGTCAAAAGCTGTTCCATCTCATTGATGCCATGTACGCCACATACATGGAACTGTAGCTTTTGGCAACAAAGAAATCTTCTGCCATTGTTACAAATGGATGGATTCTTACATTCAAAGTACAAGATTTAAAAAAGAGGAATAAACAAAACTCCTGGAATTCTTAATGTTTAACTAGTTGAGTATTTATTGTGTGTCCAAGAAAGCAACGTTACCAAACCAGCTACAAAAAAAGCATAATTAATATTTTGGCTCTAATTGATCAGTTACTGCATATCAATCCTTAATTTGCCTGTATTAAACTGTAATTAAATGCAAGTGCAACTCATTAGCTGGAATTCAATGAAATTACTTTACATGCTTAGCACTTAAATATTTTAGTTAATTAAGAGGTAAAGGTCATTATTGCATTAATCATCAGGTTCACATTTAGCACTGTTGACAATACAATCAATTTTCTTGACACAGGTTTCAAAGATTGCTGTCATTAGTTTAAATGTTCTATTCTTCGTAATTCCACATTTAGAAGGCTGAAAGTGCATTCAAAAGCTAGTGGTCTGTCTTAGGAGTTCTTCTGGAGGACCTTTACTGTCACCTGAAAAAAAAAAACGTTTTAGACTTCTGGAAACAAAAAAGCAAAGGTCGCAGCCTCCACCATATGTTCTTTCGAAAACTGATGCCAGAAATGTCTATGTGGCTGCAATATGACCGATCAGTGAACGTGCTCTTTTGTAAATATGCAGAAGTACCTACCCTAATTTATTTTCACCTCTTTCCCCACTTGCTAGTGCTTCAGCAAAAAAAATAGAAAGTGTCACTTATAACGGACACCATGGGTGTTTGAATCAGCATGACTCAATTATACATTCAAGAAAAAGGTCAGGTTTTATTCTGGACAATATAGAGATAATCAATCTCAATTCCAGAAGTAAGGCATTCTAAGTAGTTGGAGTGCTTGAACTGGTCATGGGAATAACTAAAATTGGAGGTGATACAGGGAACTCTATTGGATAACTGTAATTGTGCGTACGAGTCAACAACAGAGTTTGTCATATAATCTGGAATTCTGTGTCTCAAGAAATGGCCACTTGAGTAACACTTGAGAAATGACCACCTGGATGAAGTAAATGAAGAAATACAGTTGATAATGGTCAAGAATAAAACAAAAAGGGAGGAGAAAGAAGTTATTCTGTCCACAAATGGGAGAAAAGACTCAAACTCTCTACGAACTAGTATAATGATCACCGTATTCTGAAATATGAGGTTATGCTGCTACCACTCATTACTCACAGTCTTTACTTCTGTGTATGCTTCCAGTCCGTATTCTCCAAGTTCCCGTCCATTGCCTGAAGCTTTGTATCCACCAAACGGAGCTTGAGCTCCAAACACATCATAACAATTTATCCTGTGCGGAGAAGGGAAGACATCAAGTTATAAATGAGATATAAAATTTAGAAGCTGGCTCAAAAATTCCATCAAGACATTTGACTAACAGGGCCTCAATAAGTCACCTACCATTGGAAGTTCTAAGAAATACAAATAATTGAGAACTTGAACATCCTCTAATTATTTTGTACAGTCTTATTTTAGTATTAGATGACTACAGAAGACAGGCAGCATGGTGGCTCAGCGGCTAGCACTGCTGCCTCAAAACGCCAAGGACCCGGATTTGATTCCGACTTTGGGCGACTGTGTGGAGTTTGCATACATTCTCCCTGTGTCTGCGTGGGTTTCTTCTGGTACTCCAGTTTCCTCCCACAGTCGAAAGGTGTGCAGGTTAGGTGAATTGGCTATGCTAAAAATTCTCCATCATGTCCAGGGATGTGTAAGCTAGGTGTGTTAACATTGGGAAATGCAGGGTTACAGGGATGGGATGCTCTTTGGAAGGTTGGTATAGACTCAATGGGCTAGATTGCCCGCTTCCACACTGTAGGGATTCCATGATTCTACATACTACTTATGCATGGAAGTATTGTGAAACTTCTTGAGGAACGCACCAAATCTGTGAAATAATGGAGTTGTCATTTGTCCTTCCTGCAAAGAGCTGAGTGGATCAATCAGGGAAAGGGCATATACACAGTTTCTAACAGTTTAAAAAAAAGGAAAAATCAATGTTTAAACCAGGCAGTCAAATCAGCATAACAGCAACAGACATTGCACAAGTTCCAATTGCAAGGTTATAGTGTCTTGTGTTTCTTAGCTTAACTGTCTCTACCTGAAATTTTTCTCCACAGTGACATTATTGTACAAGTGAAGGATACATGAGATAGTGATTTTTGTTTAACATAAACACAAATTCATGAACAGTAATTTAGCATCTGAAATTTAGTGACCTAATGGACCTGTTTAAATCACAGTTTGGGTTGTTTAAATAGTCATACTGCTGCTTCCTGCTCCTTCAGTTTGCTGATGACCGAGTTCAGGTAAGGTTGGTACTGCAGTGGTTGGGGTCCTGACAGTTCAGCTGTAAAGAGACTTATTGAGGTAGTGGCTTAGGGAGCCGAGAATGCTCACGAACAACTACAACTTTTTAAAAGCATATCACGTTATATCAGTCATTACATAGTCATCAATATAGGAGGCCCATCAGCCCATCAAGCTTGCACTGACAGAAATATTCTAAATCTATACTAGTCCCACTTTCCAGCACTTTGCCTGCAGTCATAATTGTAATGGCGTTTAAAACACTCATCCATGTACTTTCAAAAGTAGAGGTTTCCCATCTCATCTACCCTCCCAAGCATTCTAGATTCCTATCACTCTCTAGGTAAAAAACAGTTTTCCCTTTAAGCCTCCGGTCTTTCACCTTACAAAGGTGTGCCCCCTTGTTATTGGCTCTTCCAAGGGGAACAGCTGCCTTCTATTCACCCTATGAGCCTCAACCTTATATACCTCAAATCAGGTCCCTTCTTTGCTCTAAAGAAAACCCAAGCTTATCCAGCTTCTTTTCATCGCCAAACTGCTCCATTCCAGGTGAATTCCCTCGACGACACCTCCAGTGCAATCACATCCTTCCTTTGGTTAGGTGTCCAAAACTGCACTCAGTATTCCAGCTATGATCCCAAAATTCTGTACAGCTCCAACATATCCTCCCTGCACTTGATCTATGCCATGCCCGATAAAGTGTCCAGTCCTCCTCCTTAAACACCCTGTAAACTGGCCTGCTGCCTTCCAGGATCTGTGACCAAGTACCCCAGGATCCCTGTTCTTCTGAGCTTCCTAGTGGCCCGCCATTCATTGAGCACTCAGTACATATTTGCTGGTTTCTAAATTGCACTTACCCAACCTACCAGCTACAGGTGGAAAGGCAGAACAACTTGTTGCCCATCTATAGGAAGGATGCTGTTAATTCTTTTGTTCCGCAGACATTTCATTACCCTGCTGGGTAACATCATCAGTGCAGCCTCCGATGAAACACCATTGTGTTTTCCCACCTGGTTTTTAAACTCTGCAGACCGTTGAGCTGGAATACCTCACTTCCAGTTTTCCTTCGCAATGGAGTGTATACGAGTACTATGTATTTGTTGATGGCTTTCTTCGTGGAGTACCAGGCTTCTAGGAACTCCCGTGCCTGTCTCTGCTTTGCTAGTCAGGATCTTGGTGGTTCTCGTTACCTGTGTGGATAGAGATGAGTGAGTATTGGCCATGTCTTTTTGTTGCCAATTGATGTTCATGTATCCTTGTTGTTAATTTCCTTCCTGTTTGTCTGATGTAGTGTTTGTCACAGTCTCTGCAGGGAATCTTGTATATGACATTGGTCCTGTCCATAGTGGGTGTGGGTCTTTGGTTCAGGTGAGCAGTTGTCGTAGGGTTGATGTGGGTTTGTGTGCCATTCTGATGCCCAGCGGTCGAAGGAGTCTTGTGGTTAGTTCGGATGTGTTCCTGATGTAAGGTAGTGTGATGAGGAGTGTGTCGGGACGTGTAGTATCTTCCTGGTGTTGTTCGTGTAGGCATCTTCTTTCCCAGTTTTTTGGATATCCATTATCTTTGAAAACCTGGAAGAGGTATTCTTCTTCTCAGCGTAGTTCCGTGTTGCTACAGTGTGTTGTTGCCCGTTTAAATAGTGTTCGCACGCAGCTTCATTTATGTGTTCGGATGGTTACTGAAGTTCAGTACCCGGTCAGTGTGTTTGGCTTTTCTGTGTACTTTTGTTTGGAGTTCCCCATTTGTCCTGTGCTCTACCATGACATCCAGGAATGGAAGCTGTTCGTTCTTCTCCTCCTCTAGTGAATTTGATTCCCGCGAGGGTGTTGTTTATTAGTTTGTATATCTCCTCTAATTTTGTCCGTTTAATGATGACAAAATGTGTCGTCCACGTAGCGTATCCATAGTTTTGGTTGGATTAGCAGGAAGATTGATGCAAAGACTGGAAAGTAGGCCTTTCTGCTAATCCAACCAAAACTACGGATACGCTACATGGATGCCACCTTTGTCATCATTAAACGGACTATGGACAGGACCAATGTCATCTATAAGATTCCCTGCAGAGACTGTGACAAACACTACATCGGACAAACAGTAAGGAAATTAACAACAAGGATACACGAACATCAATTGGCTACAAGACATGACCAATACTCACTCATCTCTATCCACATGGAGAAGGAGAACCACCAATTCAACTGTGACAACACCAAGATCCTGGGACAAGCAAAGCAGAGACAGGCACGGGAGTTCCTAGAAGCCTGGTACTCCACGAAGAAAGCCATCAACAAACACATAGAACTTGACCCCATATACACTCCACTGTGAAGGAAAACCAGAAATGAGGTAATCCAGCTCAATGGTCTGCAGAGTTTAAAAACCAGGCGGGAAAACAACAGCGCTTCATCGGAGGCTGCACTGATGCTACCCAGCAGGGTAATGAAATGTCTGCGGAACAACAATGAACCAGCTCGGCGAGCCAACCAACCACAACACGAGCTACAAATCTACTCCAAAACCTTAGAGGATGTTGTTAAACTTGAGAGGGTGTAAATCTTTCCTGCAAAGATATTGCTAGGACTGGAGAGTTTGGGTTATAGGGAGAGGCTGAATAGGCTGGCACTTTTTAAAACCTGGAGTGTCAGGGGCTAAGGGGTGACCTTCTAGAGGTTTACAAAATCATGAGGGGCATGGATTGGGTGAATAGCCAAGGTCTTTTTTCCTAGGGTGGGAGAGTCCAAAAGAGTATGGATTTAAGATGAACGGAGACAGGGGAAAACTTTAAGGACAGAAGGGGTAACTTTCACAAAGAGGGTGATGCATATATGGAATGAGCTGCCAGGGGAAGGGATGGGTACAATTACAACATTTAAAAGGCATCTGGATGGGTATATGAATAGGAAGGACTTAGAAGGAATACAGGCCAAATGCTGACAAATAGGACTAGGGTCAGATTGGGATTTCTGGTCAGCACAGACGAGTTAGAGTGAAGGATCTGTTGTTTCCATCCTGTATGACTTTATGACTAATTAATCTTTGTTAAATTTTGGGCTGCACCAGTTCAGTGTATTCCACAGCCGTAGAATATTCCAAATGTACACTGTTCTTCCTCAAATGCATAACTCAAAGTTGTATAGGAAAGCTGACCAGATAGTTCCTGCGCGTAGCCCCTGAGACACGTAGTTAGCCTTGTTGATGTCATTGGTAAACACTGCAGCTGCAAGTCCATACACAGAATCATTTGCTCGCTCAATCACCTCCTCCATTGTCTTAAACTTCAGAATCTGCATCACTGGTCCAAAGATCTACGTTACGATAAGAGAGAATGCATATTAATTCTGATATACTTAACATTTTCAACACAGCCTCAAATTTCTAGCATAAGGTGTAGAGCTGGATGAACACAGCAGGCCAAGCAGCATCAGAAGAGCAGGAAGGCTGACATTTCGGGCCTAGACCCGAAACGTCAGCCTTCCTACTCAGCCTGCTGTGTTCATCCAGCTCTACACCTTGTTATCCCAGATTCTTCAGCATCTGCAGTTCCTACTATCTCTCAAATTTCTAGCAAGTCTGTTTTGATAAAGGGGAAATAACATCTAAATCATTGTCACTGAGCAGGAATAGATGTTTCCATGGTATTTTCAGTTACTATCAGCAGAAATAGAGACTTGGGCTACAGATTGTAATCCAACTAGACAAGCTCAGGTAAAGTCAACCTGACTGATATGAACTGTCAGTTGAATCCTAAAATTAGAAAACACCCTTGACATCAAACCGTCAAGTATGTAATCTATTGGTTTATAATGCCTACTAAAGTGCCTTGGAATATTTTATTCTATTAAAATTCATATAAAATGTAGGTGGTTCTTGTTAATTATAACATTACAGGTCCCATCCAAAGTCACTAGCAGGGCCATCAATTCCACTCTTGGTAACGAACACTAAATAGGGAAACAGTCAACAACTGTGACACAATCATCAATTAATTAAACAACTTTGGCAAGCGAAATATTTAAGTTTACTTAAGGCACTATTATTTCATTAGGAAAAAATGTATAATCAGAGAACTAGCAGATGACTAAATTTATATTTTGGAAGGTGCGGAACATGTCAAGGAACAATAGACCAGTCAGCTCAATATTGAAAGAAGGAAAAATAATGGAACCCCCACTGAAAGGATAAATGAAACAAAAATCAAAAAAAAAAATCAACATGCATTTTAAAGGGCAAGTCTTGCTTTACTAATATCATTGGATTTTGAAGAGATTAAAATAAAGAAAATTGACAAGGGTATTGGAGAACATGTAATACAGATTTCCAAAAGGCCTTTGATAAGGCACTACAATAATACAGTAATGAGAAAACATCACAACACGTACCCAAGGGACGATCAGTGCAAAAAGAAAAGCTGGTTGGCTGAAAGACAGAGCAGAAAGTATAAGTGAAGACTGGCCAGAATGGCAGAAGATGGGAAGTACTGATCCATAAAGATCAGTAGTGGGACCGCTCATTTGCAACTTTATTCCAAAATCTAAAATGGTTAAAAAAAACTTCTAAATTTGCACACATCAAAATGGGAGGGATTGAAAAGCAATCAAGCATGCTAAGCTCGTATAAAATTGGTTATACCACACTTGGAGCACTGTGTACAGTTCTAGTTGCTACATCATATATTAGCTTTAATTGGAGTTTTACGTTCACAGCTTGAAACCATAAATCTTCTACCAAAATACAAAGACAATAACAGAGCAAAGCAGATACAGCTTAACATTTTCAACTAACATTCTGAGCCCTTGATACCAAAAGAAGATTGTTATCCTAGTCATAATTTTTCAAATGGGTGTGAACTCACCTCCTCTCTAGCAATAATCATATCATCCTTCACATCTCCAAACACAGTTGGTTGGATAAAGAACCCACGGTCTGCTGCCACTCCTCCCCCACAGAGGAGCTTGGCTCCTTCCTTTTTTCCACTACTGATGTATCCCAGAATTTTGTTGAATTGTTCCTCATCTACCTGCAACAAACATACATAATTGGTTACCAACAGCTGTTAAATCCACATAAATGTTCCAAAGTCCAGGACTGGTAGCCAATAACCAAATATTTCTAAGTATATTGAAGAATTATTCAGCATGGCTCAGCTGCTGTCACTCTCCAAGGCTTCAGCATAAAAAAACCCAAGGCAGACTCTCTATTGCAGTACCAGAGGTGCAATGCATCAGATAACATGTAAAATTGAGGCATTGGCTACTCTCAGATGAATATAAAGCATCCCATGGTATTGTTTCAAAAGATATGGCCAACATTCATCCTTCAAAATCAGCATCATGAAAACAGATTATGTGATTACCATATTACTATTCATGGGACTTGCCTTCAACTTGGCTGCTACAATTCTTAAAATTATAATGATGGCTATATTTAATAATCTGTAAAGCACTTTAGGACCTCTGTGGTCATGCAGGATCCTGTACAAATGCAATCTTCAACCTTTTTCCATAAATGAGTATCCACATTGAACTCTGATTCCAGTGAAATGAATCATTTCATGTACTTAATCTTTTTGTCATTTTTTGTCCCAAATCATTCTCCTACCCCCCTGGAAGGTGGTCATCTCTTACTGTAATTCAATACCATTTACAGCTACTTTTTAAATAAGTGGCTGCCCTTCATTGGTAGGTCAGATGCCAAGTGTCAACAGAATTCTAACATTGAAGACATCACAACCATTACTTAAAGTAATTCTTTTCACCTGCTTAAGAATAATTTATGAATGTGACACTACTAGTAAAGTCGGAATGAAAGTTGACAGAAAATCAGATCATATGTAGCAATGACTTTCCTTTCTTTAGATACTTTCTTCAGCATCACTGAGCCACATGAAGACATATCTTTCACATTGGCATTTGACCACAATTGAGTTTAGTGATTCTATTATGGACACCAGTGAGCTGATGGGTGTGATCAATACAACACAGAAATTAATGACCAAGAAAGAGATTGTCTTGTAAGAGTAAAGAACAACCAAAATGGATATTGATATTTTACTTGAAGGCGGTGGCTTTGCCACTGGCTGTATTTTTGCTGCGATCCAAGAGGATGTCTAACCTCCAAGCACAGCAAGCCAAAGAACAAGCATTTCTGTAATTCTAGCAGTGTCACCAGGAGCAGGACAAAGAACTCGAACAGGAGGGGCCCTGTTTGAATCTCGAAGGCCACCAGTTTACACTTGGCTGCCTTGCCATATGGCATGAGCACTTCTCACGATGAGTAAAAGCAGCAAAAACAGCAGGAGGCGGCTCTTAAGTGGCTATTAATTGCTGGTCCAAGCAGAGGTGAGTAGGTGACTTGCATGTGCCACCACAATGGCAACCAACTGTGCACTCTGCTCCCTCCCAACCTGGCGCACGGTATAAAATTCCAGCCTACGAGTGCAATAGTTAAAATTACCTGTGTTGCATGAAGGGCAACACGGCAGGATCCATCAAATGGCAAAAGTAAACAAAATATTTTCAAACAGTTTTTCAGTCCCTATACATCTACCTGTGGCCCCTGCTCATTCTTGGAGTCAAACGGATCTCCCACAGTCCGAAGTTTTGCTCTTTCCACACTTTGCTCTACAAATCGGTCATAGATAGACTCTTGAACATACGTACGAGACCCGGCACAGCAACACTGTCCTTGGTTAAAGAATAGAGCTGTATGGGACTCCTCAACTGCATGATCAACTGGAAATTTAAGTAGATCAGTATCAGAACATTTTTAAGAGTAAAAAGAGTAAACTTTTATTGAGATGGGAGAAATCATTGAAACAAAAAGCACATTTTTGGTTTATTTCGAGAATGCTGCTAAAGAAACACACTTTGGTTTAACATTCAGGTCTAAATTTCCTCCTCCAGGCCAATCTGCAGATTACTTCCTTCAGGTGCTAGTTACTACTTTTGTTGCCATTGCCCTACCAGACCATAGGGCTGCACTCTGAGACAGAGATGACTGGTGGTGTTTTAACCAGGGGGTCACCAAACCTCAGGCAAAGGGAGACATTTAGAAGGAGAGGCCTTCACAGCAACCTCAGCCCATGCAGGAATTGAGCCTACACTTTAGGCATCACTCTGCAATGCAAACCAGCCATCCAGCCAACTGAGTTAATCAACCCCCAACAATAATTAGCTAGGCGATGGTTTGCAATGTGGAGTAATGCCAACAGTGGAAGTTTGATACTCTCAGTGGCTGAGGTTATCATGAAGGACTCTCCTTCTCAAACTCTCCCCTTACCCGAGGTATTGTAGCCCTCAAGCTGTCTCTCTAATGAAAGAAAGCAGCCATATGGTTCTCTGGGACTGTGGCAATTTTACCTTTAATTTATTAGTTTTATTGAAAAAAGGGCAAGGCAAACAAGATGACAATAGGTCTCTTAAGTCTACAAGTAGGCTTGAGTAGGTAATTAACAGTCGATTCTCCTTTCCATCGCGATAGCAATTTATATCATAAAGGCAATGTCAGCTTAACCCAGCTAGGGAAACAAAACATTTTTCATATTTAATCTGTGCCTAAACAACCACTCAGATACAAACACAAGATTAATGGAGTTCAACAAGTTAGCTGCTTAAGTTGCAGGTAATAACAGGGTTTCTTACGATCAGCATCAGAAAGGATAATATTTGGGCTTTTTCCTCCAAGTTCCAGTGTCACCTTCTTCAAATTACTTTTTCCTGCAGCCTGCTGGATCAGGTGACCAACCTGTGAATAAGACAGGAACACACTACTGAAAAAAAATAAGTACGTTAAGAAAAACTAAAACAGCAAACAGAAAGTAATGAAATACAAGAAATCATCTTCAGGATATGGCAAGACAGCATAATTCATGAGCCCAAAATAAAATATTTCAAAATCATTAGTTAGATCACCTCCAAAGCCAGAATTTATTTCTATAGAATCTTTTATTTACTGGTGTTGATCCACTAGCTCAAGACATCTGCATGCTTTGTCTAATCCAAGCCATAAAATTCAAACTTCTTGGGTTACTGAACCACAGAATACCTTCACCGTACATTGGTTGTGAGCTTCTGAATTAAGCAATGAGGGGACAGTATCAATCACAGAACTGCATGCAAATATGCATTGTTTGAAGCAATTTTTGGTGATGGGGTCAGAATGCTAGAATTATTCTGGTTGGCTAACAACTGAAGTGGTAAACTGCTTTCATAGCAGGGATGTTATTGGACAGTGAAATGTAAATCAAAAAACCCAATTAAATAAAACGTATTACTGCACGTAAACTTATTACACAGTTTGTCCAGTTCAACTGAGGATTACATTCCCAGGATTTGTACTTGTAGTGCAGTCTACAAACTAATGGGCTATTCACTGACCCAATCTGTAATAAGCTTTCAGAATTTAATCTGAAGTGTCTGTTTCCAAACCGACCTCAGTGGATCCTGTGAATGCAACTTTATCAACGTCCATATGAGAGGCAATGGCAGCTCCTGCAGTTTCTCCAAAACCAGGAATAATATTCACAACCCCTGGTGGAAATCCTGCCTGTTAAAAAGAGTGCAATGTGACAGTAGTTATGAGAAATAGACTGAAAATCCTTCCCACAAAACTAATAAACAAAATTTTTCTGCCATCAACATTCATCCACTTTTCCAACTTACAAACTATAAAGAAAAAAAGTGAATGGAATAGTTGTAAAATGCAAACCTAACAATCATATCAAAAATATATTCAGCAGTGTCATCCAATACTGACCTTGCTGAATTTTGCAGGATTATGGTTGGTTCACTCGATTTACACGGGTCAGCACACGTTTGCGCAAAATAGGGTGGATCTTTAATACCTGCATTCCCCACTGGGGTATTCAATGGAGGGGGCTGCTCTGTTCACTCCCTTGCCCCACAATGTCATTCATAAATCTTGTGGCCGATACTTTGAAAGTTTTGGAAAAATAAATTGTCAGCTTTGGGGATTATACTCTGATTTCTGTTGCAGTGTGGTCATTTGCATTAGCAAATTAATGGAACAGTCAGTCATCAACAGTCCTATCAAAGGACTCTTACCAATCTGGATTTTGCCAGACTTCATTATAGCCTCAGTGTAAATAGGGACAGAAGGGTCAAATTCTAGAGGGTAGACTAGAGTGACTGTCCTTGATATTTTAGGTAGCATTCTAACATATACGACATCAAGGAGTCCTAGTAAAACTGAAGTCAAAGGAAATAAAGGAAGAAAATTCTCCAGTGGCTGTTGGAGGCCATTCATCTCAGCTCTAGGAATTCTTCCTTATAGCAGTGCTCTGGTCCCAAATATCTTCAGTTACTTCACAGCTATCTGCCATCCAATACAAAGTCAAATATGGGGCAGTTGGCTGATTA
>NW_025967624.1:0-25000 GCF_021869965.1 Rhincodon typus | reverse complement strand
ATCTCCCCCCTCATCCTTCTAAATTCCATCGAGTAAAGACCCAGAGTTCTCAGACGTTCCTCATATGTTAAGCCTTTCACTCCTGGGATCATTCTCATGAACCTCCTCTGGACCTGCTCCAGGGCCAGTTCATACTTCCTGAGATATGGGGTCCAAAATTGCTCAATACTCCAAATGTGGTCCGACCAGAGTTTTATAAAGCCTCAGAAGTACATCCCTGCTTTTATATTCTAGTCCTCTCCAAATAAATGCCAACATTGTATTTGCCTTCAACCTGCAAGTTAACCTTAAGAGAATCCTGGACTAGGACTCCCAAGTCCCTTTGCACTTCAGATTTCTGAATTTTCTTGCCATTTAGAAAATAGTCTACGTCTCTATTCTTCCTCCTATTTTCTACCTAGTTTCCATCTGCCACTTCTTTGCCCACTCTCCTACCCTGCCTAAATCCTTCTTCAGCCTCCCCAGTATCATCTGCCCCTCCACCTATCTCTGTATCATCTGCAAACTTAACCAACATATCGTCAGTTCTTTCATGTAGATCATTCATGGATAAAGTGAGAAGTTGTGGTCCCAACACTGGCCCTTTTGTAACACCACCAGTCAACGGCTGCCATCCTGAAAAGGACCCTTTTATCCCTACTCTTTTCTTTCTGACAGATAGCCAATTTTCTATCCATACTAGTGCCTTGCCTCTAACACCCTGGGCTCTTACTTTACTCAGCAGTCTCCTGTGCGGCACCTTGTCAAAGGCCTTCTTGAAGCCCAGGTAGTTAACATCCATTGGCTCTCCTTGGTCTAACCTACTCATTATCTCCTCAAAAAATTCTAACAGATGTGTCAGGCATGACCTGCCCGTGCTGAAACCATGCTGACTTTGCCCTGTTTTACCATGCACTTCCAAGTATTCAGAAATCTCACCTTTCACAATGGACTCCAAAATCTTACCAACGACTGAGGTCAGGCTAATCGGCCTGTAATTTCCTGTCTTTTGCCTTACTCCCTTCTTAAACGGAGGAGGGTTACGTTAATGATTTTCCAGTCCTTTGGGACCCTCCCTGACTTCAGTGATTCTTGCGAGATCACCACTAACAGCTCCACTATCTTTTCGCATTAGTTATCGCCCTCAGACCACTGGGGTGTAGTTCATCTGGTCCAGGTGATTTCTTCACCTTGAAATATTTGAGTTTTTTTAGCACCTTCTCCTGGGTGGTGGCTACCATACTCACCTCTGCCCCCTGACTTTCTTGAATTTTTGGGATATTACTCGTGTCTTCCACTGTAAGACTGGCGCATAGTACTTATTCAGTTCCTCGGCTATTTCTTTGTTCGCAATTACTACTTCTCCAGCATCATTTTCCAGCTGCCCAATTGCACTTTTGCCCTCTTTTTCCCTTTACATATGTAAAGAAACACTTGAAATCTTCTTTTATATTACTGGCTAGCTTGCCCTCATTTTTAGTCTTCTCCTTCCTTACTTCTTTTTTGTTGACCTCTGTTGGTCTTTGTAGGTTTCCCAATCCCCTTTGCTGCATTATATGCTTTGTCTTTCACTTTTATGCTGTCCGACTTCTCTTGTTAGCCATGATTGCCTCATCCTCGTTTCAGTATGCTTCTTTATCCTAGGGGTGAAGTTTTGCTGCTTCTCCTGAATTAATCTCAAACTCCTGCCATTGCTGTTCCACTGTCTTTCCTGCTAAACTCCTCTCCCAGTCAATTCTGGTCAGCTCCTCTCTCATGCCTCTGTAGTTGCCTTTATTCAACTGTAATACTGTTACATCTGTTTCCACCTTCTCCCTCTCAAATTGCAGAGTAAATTCTATCATATTATGGTCACTTCCTCCTAAGGGTTCATTCACCTTAAGGTCCCTTGTCAAGTTTGCCTCATTGCACAACACTAAATCTGGAACTGCCTGTTCACAAGTGGGCTTCACCACAAGCTACTCCAAAAAGCCATTCCATAGACATTCTACGAACTCCCTTTCTTGCGATCCACTACCAATCTGATTTTCCCAGTCCACCTACATACTGAAACCCCCTCTCATAATCACTGTAACCTTGCCTTTCTTATACACCTTTTCTATTGCCTGGTATATCTCGTGCCCCAAATCCTGACTAGTATTTGGAGTCCTGTACATAACTCCCACTATGGTTTTTTTTTTTAACCTTTGCGGTTCCTCAACTCTACCCACACTGATTCTACATCATCTGACCCTACTTTGTTTCTTATTATTGATTTAATTTCTTACTAATAAGGCAACCCCACTCCTTCTGCCCACCTGCCTTCCTTTTTGATAGGATGGATATCCTTGGATATTTAGCTCCCAGTCCTGATCCCTTTGTAGCCACATCTCAGTGATGCCCACCACATCAAACCTGCCAATTTCGATCTGCTCCACAAGCTCATTTAGCTTATTTCGTATACTGCTTCCATTCAGATATAACACCCGCCGTCCTGTATTGACCATCCCTCTTCTCATTATCATTTGTTTCTCCAGTATGCTTGAGGTTTGATTCTTAACCCTTTCCAAACACACTGTTCTACTTCGTGTGCTGGAGACTTTAGTAGCCTCTCCCGAGTTCTCCTTACTTCTTCATCCAGTTGAACCCATCCCCACAGATGTTAACCTGTTGCTTTGTTTCCCATTGGTCATTATACTTCTTGGAGTTTTACTCTTCCGTTCCTCCCTGACTTCCTAGTTTAAAGAACTGTTGGCCTCCCAATTAACCCTTTTCGCCAGAACATTGGACTCAGCTCAGTTCAGGTAGAGACCATCCCAGCGGTACAGATCCTTCTTGTACCAATACGGATGCCAGTGCCCCATGAAAAAGAACCTCTCTTTACCATGCCACTCCTTTAGCCACATGTTTACTTCCCTTATTCTAGCATTCCTATACCAATTTGCACATGGCTCAGGCAGGAATCTGGGGATTATAACCTTTGAGGGCCTGGTCTTTAAGATTAGTTCCTAGTTCCTGATAATCCCTAAACAGGTCCACTTTCCTGGTCTTGCCAATGTTATTTGTTCCAACGTAGGCCGCAACAACTGAATTTCTCCAATATCCTTTCAAACCAGTCAGAGTTGTCCCTCACCCTGACACTGTGAAGGCAACATACCATGCAGGATACTCTATCTTGCTTACAAAAGATGTTACCTATTCCCCTAAATATAGAATCCCCAACTACTACTTGCCTTTTTGCTCCATCTTGAATGGCCTCTTGTGCTACGGTGCCATGGTCAGCTGGCTCACCCTCCCTACAGCCCTGTTCCTAATCCACACAGGGAGCAAGTACCTCATACCTGTTGGACAAGGTCAAGAGCCGAGACTCCTCTGTTCCTGAATGCAAGATTGCTCTACCTACCTCACTTGCAGTCACAGCCTGCTGTCCCTGGCAAGTGACCAAATCTGTGGTACATAATTTACGAGATGTGACTGCCTCCAGAAACAGAACGTCCAGGTAACTCCCCTCCCTTAACCCCACCCCTCCATGTGCTGCAGCGCCTGAAGCTCTGACTCCACCCCATCAATTCTGAGCCTAAATTTCTCCGGCAACCAACACTTGCAGCCAGCTCCCACATCCCACCAGCTGCAGCACGTTAAGTGACCAGCTATCTCTTAGTTAATTAATTTAGTTAGTTACTTAATCCCTGGTTAGTTAATTATTTATTAGTTTTGCAGTTTTTTTCAAAGTTAGGACTGATTTCCTACCAGCCAGTCAGGCCACAGCCCTCCTGAGACGTCACTTTTTCAGTTTGGTTTCAGTTAGTCCATGTGCTCCTCCCTCTGACTCCGCTCCCTGGCAACAAGGCCGCGAATCCCTAAGGTAAGTTAGATTTATACTAACCATTTTCTGGGTGCTTTTCCCTCTGACTCCTCTCCATGGAAACAAAGGCCATGAATTCCTGAGGTAAGTTAGATTTAAACTAACCGTGCTCTGGGTGCTTCTGATATCTTTTGATAAAAAATTAGTGATTTGAATCATAGGATCCCTACAGTGTGGAAACAGACCCTTCGGCCAACAAGTCCACACCGACCCTCGGAGCATCCTACCCAGACCCATCCTCCTATAACCCACCTAATCTACACATCCCTGAACACTATGGACAATTTAGCATGGCCAATCCACCTCGCCTGCACATCTCTGGACTATGGGAGGAAACCGGAGCACCTGGAGGAAACCCACGCAGACAAGGGGAGAACGTGCAAACTCCAGACAGACAGACAGTCGCCTGAGGAGGGAATCGAACCCAGATCCCTGGTGGTGAGAGGCAGCAGTGCTAACCATTGAGCCACCGTGCCATCCCTAACTTTCATTTCATTGCTTTCATTTTAAAATGTTGCCTAGCTTTGTTATCACTCTTAACAATCCAGATTTCTCTACTTGAAATTTTTGCAATTTCTTTTCTCCCCCAGTTCATACTTCAGATTTTCCCATCGTGTCATTCTACCTATATCCTCTTGTAGATGTACATTCTTCTTTTAAATTTGGCCCAACGCAAAATTGGGATTGTAGGTCATCAAGATTCCCCAATTCTCAAGTCCAAATCATTTATCACAATTTGGATTCCACAGAACACTAATCATATCTCTGCTGTCTAAGAGACTTCCTTTAGTTCTGATATTTTGCTTTCTCCCCAAAAGCATCTCTCCATATGCCCACATTCCATTGAAGACTGTTTGATTTTGTCTGTACCATCTCTTGTTTGATACTTTTTTGTTAAATCCCTATTTACTGCATTTTATCTGACAATTACTATTTCTTCAAAGAATTCCAAGATTGGTCCAGAGGTCACTGACTGATATTTGTTTTGGAGCATATTCAATCCATATAGTGATGGCTAAAATTTTACCTGTTGATTGGGAATGAATTTACTGTTCATGGTTACACCATCTGCAGCTCTCAATTTGTGGCAAATCTCAGGATAATTGCAAGTAGGGAACACTTAAAAGGTGAGCCTGCATTCTGACATGAGAACACAGCATTATTTCTAAACAGCAGTCAAGAACTGGAATCTGTGCTACTCTACTTATTTTAATTCATTATAGCAACTGCGCATTTGCTGGTATTATCAATTTCAAACTCCTCAACCCTTTTTTAATTTAAAAGCATTAGGAATAAATGAAGGCTAAATTGAACACGATACCTTCTACTACCAATCAAATGTGAATTGCT
The DNA here is from genome assembly GCF_021869965.1 of Rhincodon typus. Taxonomy (NCBI): domain Eukaryota; kingdom Metazoa; phylum Chordata; class Chondrichthyes; order Orectolobiformes; family Rhincodontidae; genus Rhincodon; species Rhincodon typus. The sequence goes on along the minus strand of NW_025967624.1, from coordinate 19,827 downwards.
TGATTCTCTGCACGCTAGTGGCAGAGTTGTCATACAATATTTAAATTCTGTTGTCTTCTATGGTCACTACCACTAACTTTGCCTCTTCTTCCTTTTTGGAGTTTATCAATTCTACTGTAAAGCACTAAGAATATTTCATTATGTTCATTGAAGAATTAGAAGTATTTTTGCATTGGAATTTCAGTTGTCTGCCTTACCATTATCCTCTTTGATTTTATCAAACTGCTCCATGACCTCCGACTCGGACTTGAATGGTGAATACTTGTAGATCAGTTCTGTTTCGATGGCAAATTTCTCAGGGTTGTCAGTGATGGGCTCTCTGGTTTTAGAATTCCATGTTGGAAGTGGAACTATCACCTTTTTACCCAAGAAAACACACATCATTAAAATGAAGCACATGTACAGACATATTTGAGACACTACCACACCTCAGACCTGCGTATGTAAGTTATTAACCATAAATAAGAAGGCTGTTCTATCGTTGAAGGCAGTATCATACTGACCAGAAGCTTTTCGCCTCAATTGCTGGTCCAAACAGAATTATTTCATCTCAGCTTGTCTGGAAATAGGGGTATCAAAACTGCCTCCAGCTCTACGATTTGGGACAGGAGAAGTAAATTGTACCTAATCCTGATTAGTCAACACTGACCAAACTAGCAAGCGTATAGATGTGCATGTTACAGAAGTGAGATTTATTCAGGATGTACCATCTAGTCTCACTCACGAAAAATTACTGAGTCAGTTAACAAGGGGGAATAGTTGGGGATAACATCAGCATAATAAATTTGTGGAATAATTTAATTTAAGTTAGCTAACCTCATCAATCCCCTCCTCTTCATGAAATGTTCTTGAAAGAAAAACACAGGTCATAGTCTCCTCTTTCTTCGTAAACAGAATAAAGTCTTTGCCAATACGCATTGAGCCACTAGATAGAGAGTGAAGAGAGGAAAAAGCCCAGACATTTAAATTTTATAACTGTCTCAAGCTCGACTCAACATTAGCACCTGACATGTGCAACAACTTCAAAAGTTATTAACTATTCTTCTTCAATCCATTGCAGTAAAGCACTTCTTGTAACTAATGACTGTAGCTGCCAATCAATTTTGTGCCACACAGACCTATGTCTAATCTTGGGATAATGAATTTTTTTAAATAATGGATTCCGTCCTGTTCATTTACCATTGACTAACTCTTGTTGCATAAAAATAACATCCTGTACAATATTCTTACTTCCTCAGTAATCCAACTTTGATTACTTACTCAAATTTAGTGAATACAGAAATCCTTTCACAATGAATCCAGTTGCATATTCTGACTAATGCCCTATATTTCTTCCAAACAATCTATGGTACCTTTATACCACAATAATGGGAACACCACTACCTGCAAGTTCCCCTCCAAGCCACCGGGCATCCTAACTTGGAAATATACTGCTGTTCCTTCACTTTCACTGGGTCAAAATCCTGAAGTTACCTCCCTTACAGCATGACAAGTCTACCTACAGAATATGGACTGCAGCTGTTCAAGTAGGCAGATCACTACCAACTTTTCAAGGGCAACCAGGAATGCTTAATAAATGCTAGACCAGACAGCGCCATTCATGTCCCACAAGGGAAAGAAAATAACATTACCTGTCTCCTGCTCAACTCAGGCCCTATTACAGCCAATACTATTAAGAGTGTTATTATTTTAAATAATAGCCTTTAGACTCTAACAATCTCAATGATATCTTATCCAACATCTGCCCCAGCCAAACGGAGAAAAGCATAATTAATTATCGGCTATTTTTTTCAGCATTTGTTTAGAGGCAAGTGGACAACATTGGTAGACCAATTTTTATTGTTAACCATGAAAACTCCACAGAGGCTGATATCCCGTCACCAAGTCACCCTTTTACACGTGCATAGTACTTGACACTGTTCCGTCTTCCTCAGAGCCAGCTCTCGGAGTGAACCAAACCTCTGACACTCCTGTTTATATCTGTCAGCCAGGTCTCCCTGATTGGACCAGGTTAACAGCCCCAAGATTTTATGAGGTCTAGCTGGCTGACCTTGTTACAAATCACTACATCCCTCAAAGTCTGGGAACATAGGCCTGTACCTTTTCTTGTAGCCTCTCCTGATGCGTTATCGCACTGCATCCGATTCCTCCAACTAAACCTCAGATACAGGCAGCACGTACCAGACCGTAGCCTGCCTCTTGCATCCAGAGCATCTTGGAAGAAATTCATCCTCTTCTTCAGGCACTAAAGGCTGCAACATCTGTAGTACCCATCTCAAATTCTGAGGTTTCTTCGATGCTAAACAGATGGGGAGAATCCACGGGTTCCGACAGCCCGTCTCACTGTTCTGAGGGACCGGGTACCTTTTGCTTCTGCTCTGTTTGCAACTTTCATGCAGTCCACGTGCTTGCTCAGGACGGCCTCACCCACCCAAACTTTGTACGTCACAGGACCTGATTTCACTTTGACCACACCTTACCCATCCCAAGGCCATTTCCCCAGTTTGGGCACCAATCTTTAGCCCCTGAATTAAACTCTCTCTCACTTAGAGGAGTCATGTGTCGAGTCATGTGTCCAGCAATGGTGTTCCTGATGCCATTTCCGTGCCCTCCAATTCCAGATTTATGAAGACCAAATTTGGAGCTATCCCCAAAGCTGCATGAAGGATCGTCTGAAAATCCAAGAATAGCCTTTAGGGAAATGAAGAAGCAGCTATCATCGTCTAAGTTGTTGGCACACTATGATACCAAGCATTCCTCCCTGTACAATATCGGGATAGTGTTGGCTCACAGATGGCCCAACGGAGGAACCAAGACAGTTTGGTACTGAGTGAAGCTGTAGGCTGATTCCTTAAGCCTTCTTTCAAAGTTTGGACAGCTCTTTCTGCCAGACCATTAGATGGATGGATGGTATGGAGCTGCCCCCTTATATGCGGAATGCCATTCAACTTTAGGAAATATTCCAATTCCCTGCGGGAAACAAAGGCCCGTTATCTGTGACCATCACTTCCAAGAGTCTGTGTACTGCAAAAGATGTTTGCAGTTTTGCTGTTGTCCCCGTGTTTGATGAATAAATTCTATGCATGTCCAACTACTTTGGAGTGGGCGTCCACAATGACTAAGAACATTGAGGCCATGAAAGGGCTGGCATAATCAATGTGTAACCAAGTCCAGGGTTTACCTGGCCATTCCCATGAATGTGGGGGAAGCTGTTAACTGTAACTTTTGTCCTTATTGGGAGGTTGAGCACTGTTCCAGCAATGTGGCTATGCCTCATCCAATGCTGGCCACCAGACATAACTTCTCACCAACATCTTTGTCAGGTAGAGAAAGGTTTCAGTTCTGGTAGTGATGGCCATTTTGTTTCCCTATCACCACCAGCTGTTTTAATTTTGTCAGGATCAAATCTTTTTATATCTGCATTCTGATATTGTCGGCTGTGACCGGCAAGGTGTCCAGACTCTTCTAGACGCATCACCATCACTGCCATACCTGCCAGCAGGAGGTGGCTCAATGCATCCGCATTTGCTACTTGGCCTCATGGACAGTAGTCCGACTTGTAATTGTACGCACTTTTGAATAAGAACTCAACATCGGATTTGACCTGAAGGTATGGATGATACGGCCTTGTCCTTTCTCAGTAGCCTGAGCAAGGGTTTGTCATCTGTTACTATTACAAATTTATGTCCGTAAAGGTATCGGTGGAACTTTCTCACACTGAAGATTTATCACACCAAATCCTCCTCCTCTATCTGGGCACATTTGCGCTCTGCATCAGCCAAAGTCTAGGAAGCATACGCTATTGGACATTCCTCTCCGTTGGGCCATCTGCGAGCCAACACTACCCCGATATTGTACAGGGAGGTATGCTTGGTATCATAGTGTGCCAATAACTTAGACAATGATAGCTGCTTCTTCATTTCCCTAAAGGCTATGTCTTGGCTTTGAGACCACTTCCAAGGCTGACCCTTTTTCAACAGCAGATGTAAGGGCGCCAGGATGGAGGCCAGGTTATGCATGAATTCACGAACCCAAGGAAAGACCTAAGCTCTCATACAAACCAGAGCTGCTTGGAGGCAGCGGTAACCGTGAGCCCCCTCAAAATATTGTATACCGAGTGCTTACATATCAATGTTATTGCTCAAGAATTCTAATAACAACCATGCTGTGGAAATATATTTACACACCCCAATCTACTCTCAATCATGAACAATACGATAGGTGTCAGTGACAGTGCTGTCAAACAGCATTTACTTAACAATACCCTGCGCACTTACACGCTGTTTGGATTCTGCCTCACTCACTTAGTTCAACCTCATTTCAGCCTTGTTTCAAATGTTATGGACCAGACCAGTCCAAACTAAAACCACCTTCAAATATATCAAGGAGATGGCCTAACGTTTTCTCACGTAAAGGAAAGTGTAAGGTGCTGTGTTCCAGATGTAATTCAATTGGTTGCATACTCGGCTTTAAGCAATACGCAGATTATTCTTACTCTACAGTTAAATGCAAACAAAAAGAAGAATTAGTAAAATTTTAATTCTATTGGAGAACTTATTGGAATAATAGAGTCCTTAACTACTAAATAGCAACGATCCAATACAGTAACATCCCATAAACACATCCTTGGCAAAGGCAAATTCAGTGAAATAGATGGTCTCACATGGAACCTCTCTCTAGTCCAGGAGGAAAGAACATTGAGTAAATTCTGGCAGATGAGAGAGAACTCAAGCGTTTTGCCGCAATAGGGAGACGCAGCAGTTTCCACAGCCAACTTCAAACTCCATCAACTACTGAAAGTTAAAACTAAAACCGTGAATCCATGGGAGCCCGATTTCACACATTCTTGCTGCTTCTATTGTTCCAACTTTCAAAAGCAAACCCTCAAGGCCTTACAAGCCGTTTACTTTATTGGCTTGGAACAGACTTCTCAGCACCTTCGTTTCAACCTCTCTTCATTAAAAAAAAAAGGATAAAATACACCCCTCAAAGCCATAATACTGCAACACAAACATGGTCCAAAGGGCTGAAGTCAAGAAGGGAAGTGAGGGGTACCCTTAGCTTTGAGGCATCAAGTAGCTACGGCAAAAGTGAAGTTAGTGGGAATCAGGGAAAAACTCTCTGCTGGTTGGAAACATACCTAGGGTAAAAAACACAGGCAGTTGCCTTGTTGGAGATCAATCTTCTCAGACATGTTCCTCAGGGTAGTGCCAAGGCGTAACAATCCCTCACTATAAACATCCTGGGGAATACCAATGACCAGAAACTTAACTGAACCAACCACATATTGTGGTTAAATACTATGGTCACAACAGCAAGTCAGAGACAGGGAAGTTTGCAGCACCCATCTCATATCCTGACTCCTCAAAGCTTACCCATTAATTATAAGGCACAAAGTCAGGAGTGTGATGGAATACTCTCTGCTTGCCTGATTATATACTGCTCAAGAAGTTTGACATCATCCAAAACAAAGTAGCCTGCGGAACTGACACCTTGTACAACAACTTCAACACTCACTCCTTTCACCAGTGACACACAGTGGCAGCACTGTGCACCATCTACAAGGTGCACTGCAACAACTCAATGTTCCTTAGACGGCACCTTCCAAACCAGCAGTTCCCACCACTTATTAGGACAAGGGTAGAAAATATATAGGAACATCATCACCTGCAAGCTTTCCTTCTAGCCACACACTTTCCTGTCTAGGAAACCTAGCACTCTTCATTTTCTGTTGTCAAAATATCTTGGAATTCCTTCCTAATTGCACTACAGGCTTTCCTAGGCCTCAGACTGCAAAAAGTCAAGATGACAGCTCATGACCACCTCCTCAAGAGCAATAGATGTTGTCCTAACCAGCGATATCTACGCTCTGTTAATGAATAAGGTGTCAGATGGTTTGGCATTTGGACATGATAATGCTCTCACAACATTGTTATTCTTGCCCTTGGAAGCAATAGAGATTGCAAGATAGCAAGATGCTCTTAAATTATGTATACTAAGCCACACTTATTCACCACTCCTATCTTTGCATCTCTACATCTCTTCCTGGCCTTACTTTATTTTTTGTTGCAATTTCTTTCAGGCTTCTATCACTTCCATACCCTTTGGCTCTGAATCTCACTCCTTCTGCACAAGGGGATGCTAAACTACTTTGATCCTGCTCATTGGAACTCCCTAATTATTTCCAAGCTATTCCTTTCCATATTTAAAAAAAAATCCCTTCAGCCAAGATTTTAATCACTCATCCCAATTTTTCATTGCATGGATAAACACTTAAAGTCCATCATCTATATTAAATAATAAAACCTGCTTCTAACTCCACTACACCTACTAATAAAAACTTGGGAGTGTTTTCTACATTAAAAGGGTATTGTCACAATGGAAGCATTTTGCCTTCACCTTTCTGTATAGTGGTGACTTTGTTGAAGTTTGGCAAGTTCCAAGTGTATGGATAAAGAATTTTACAACAGTAGAGGATCAACATCTTCAAATAAGCAGGACTGCCATGAGAAATTTTGCTTTGAAACCTTTAACTGTCCCACCATTAACATGCTCCTCAAATTTCAAAAAGGCAATGAGAATACAAAAATTCAATCACTCATATTGCAGTTATTATTATTCATTATGTTAACAAACTAGTGATTGATTCACTAAGAGGTAGATGTCTTTATAAAGGAAAAAAATGTTATGAATTCAATGAAAATTGAAAACATACGACTTGAGTCCATTGCCATATTGTCCAATCTGTGTGGATTCTGGAGTCCTTTTGGCAGATTTCCCAAACTGGATGACACTGGCAGCCTCATCTGTCAGGAAGAAAGTTTCATCAATTTAGAAAGAGCCAAATAAAACAAAGACTAAGCAACAAATATGACAGATTTCAACAGCACAAGAATCTGGACAGGTCTATATCAATAACCGTGCAGATTAAAGGTATCATTAGTTGGCAAGAATAAGGTTTACACACTTGAGTAGAACTGCAGCACTGGATTTTATATTTAATATACACATTTTCCAAGGACAGCCACACACAACTTTACTGCAGTAAGCCATGCAGTACAGGGGGTTCTCGTATAAGGCATGCTCCAGCAACGCGAATTGTCTATAACACGATTGACGTATGGGCAACAGTATTTATAAAATGCAAATTGTGTTGGCTTTAACATGATTCCAACATTGACATCACATGATCAGCTCGTGACCTTTGTCCTGAGCATGTACCAAAAGAGTCCCTGCACTGGCATCAAGGATCCTTGTGCTATGAGAGGTAAAGTACAATTCTGCCATGTCATCCACAAAATGTGAAGGCAAAGTGGAAAGAATGATAACAAGCAGCATCCTGGTGATAAAATTACAGGTGGTCAATGCAAAAGGCTGTAACGCTGGAAGAGAAGCTAAATGTTGCAAAGCGTTTTGAGTGTAATGAGAGAACATGTGCTAATGCTTGTGCAACAGGAATGAAGGAGTCTACCTTACGCACCATTAGAGAATGCAGAAAAGATTAAAGCAAGCTGTAGTGCTGGAACAAGTCTGAGTGCTAACAAATCTGAGCGGTCACGGACAAAGGAACTTGAGTAGATGGAGTGGCTTCTAACTGTGGATAGAACAGCAAACAAAGAAGCGATCTTGGACCACCTTTCTCACCATAAAAGAGAAGGCCGTATCAATTTATGAAGATCTAACAAAACAAGCCGAAAATCCTGCAGATGTGCCCGCCTTTGGTGCTAGCAGTGGCTGGTTTTAACAACCACAATGCTTTTTATAATGTAAAGTTATGTGGCAAAGCTTCGAGCACAGATGAGGAGCATGCAATAGCATTTCCTCCCAAAGTAAAAAAAAAATTGACAAAGAAGGTTACAACTTAGATTAAATTTTCAATTTGGATAAGACAGGTTGATACTGGAAGCGAATGCCATCAAGAACCTACGTTTCTATAAATGAAGTACACACTCCAGGGTTTAAGATGGCAAAGGATTGTATGACTATGCTGCTGGATGCCAATGCCAGTGGAGACTTAAAGCTTAACACATGGTGGTGCATCAATCTGCCAATCTGTGAGCCTTGAAAGGTTATCTCAAGTCTCCTCTAGGCATCTACTTTAGGTCAAGCGAGAGAGGTTGGATGACAGGACAAATGTTTTCCTGACCTGACTGTTGATGTTTTGGAAGATGTTTTTAGAAGTATTGCAGGGGAAAAAAATGTGGATTTCAAGATTCTCCTCATCCTGGATAACGTACCAACCCATCCTCCCACCATTGGTGAGCTTTCTGAAAACATCAAACTGCTACTTCTACCCAGAAACACAATCTCTCTCTCCTTCAATCCATGAACCAGGGTGTAATAGCAGCTTTTAAAGCTTATTATTTAAGGTGCACATTTAAGAAGTTGATTTCAGCCACTGAGGGAATATGGTCAGTGTTCCTCAATTTTAGAAGAGATTTAATATCAAGAATGCAACTGACATTATTGTGGAGTCTTGGGGTGATGTCAGTAAGGACTGCTTGCATGCAGTTTGGCAGGAGCTTCTCCCAGATTTTTCTAAGATTTAAAAAGCTTTGATCCATCAGAGGTGCCCTCAAGAATCAAAGAACATTGTGCTGATCCCGCGAAGCAAGTTGGATTTGAAGAAGTGGAGAGTGAACATGTTGAAGAGCTGCTTGAGTCCCATTTGTGAAGATCTCTCTACAGCTGATCTACAATAACTGGTCGCTGAGGGGGAAGTCGATGCTGGAGGTGAAGATGTAGTAGTCCAGGATGCAGCATCACGAGAACTTTCCATTTCTATTTTGTCTTCTATCCTGAGGGAAATTGAGAACCGGTTGCAAGGATTACAATGCGGAACGCAGCAGGGTAGCAGTTTGTGAAGAAAGATTTTCTTTGGCTAAATGAATTGCTCTTCATGAATGAAGAAAAAGGGCAAAGCAGCAAAAACTGGATGTCTTTTTTTAAGCCAGTCCCCAAGAAACAGTCAGAAGACAACAAATCACATCCATCCACTTCTGCAGCAACTATTTTTCGCCCTAACCCTGCAAACAAAACTGCACCTGAACGTGATGATCATGATGACAACCCTCAGCCCCTGCAATTATCACAGCTGCCTCAGAACCTCCTCCCCATCAAGTCATCTTGACATTTTTTTTTTCCCCCAAGATAAGGTGATAAACTTACTGTTATTTTATTATTGCATGTGAATTAAACATTCGTTCAAACTGTGCTATCCTTTGTGTTAGTTTTTGAGCGATTTTGAGTCATTTTGAATGATTTTTTGTTTGTTGGTCTGCCTCAGTCCTCCCATAGAACACATCTATTGTGTTATAGTGGAATCCCCTGTATCAAGCTTGCATGTGCAATTCCACACAAAGTTTTCCAGCACTTTCCATGACTTTATGAATTCTACTGGGGATCATCAAGTCCCTGAAGTGGCAAGTGACATCAATATGGAGCTACTTTTGTTTACTGGTACACTGCCTGATACAAGGTAATTGTCTCTAGTTTTGAAGCCCCATGTAAAACGAAGGAGTATATTAAATTTAGCTTTCCAACTGCTCAAAGGGCAGCAGATCAAACAATTCGATACAATGGAGAAACCTCACAAAACCAAAAGTTAATTAAAAAGGCACAAATACTCATCCACTCTCTATTTTCTGCTCAGCACACCACCTCTCATTCCAGCTTTTTGCCAGTCACCATTGTTTCTCTCACACATGGTTAGATGGTTATTTTTAAAATAAATTTGTGCTGAACCAAAACTTGCATGTTAAACACTGATGATACAGTTTTTCAAACTTGAGGTCCGACAATTAAGATGAATTGCGATGAGCAATTTACTAAGAAATGTAATTTGCCCAAACTGCTCTTGCATCCAGTCAGGAGGCCAAACAATGTCACATTGCTAAACTACCGTAATTAAGGAAAATACTTTGTTCAGCTTTAGCTATGAACTTTGGGAGCTCAATATGTTCCAACCTTAGATGAGAGATTGTGCACAAAGCTTAAAGTACATTTAGGCGGCAATAATTTGAAGCGTAACTTGAGAGCAACTTCGCCCCATAAACTTTAAGTGAACTAAACATAACAGCAATGACAACAATGATGCTGAAATATATAAATAATTTTTTGAGCAACAGAGAACTTTGCATGCAAGGTAAGAATATATCTAACACATTACTCAAAGTATCAGAAAAGATGAGGCATTATGGAGATCTGACCAAAGGTCTACAGTAGTTCCCACAGTTATATTATTTTATCAACCTGAAGCAATGAATTAAATCTCTAAAATTTCAAAGACCAATTTTGTTAATTGCTTACATAAAAGAGTAAAATAATTCCTTGATCATATAAATTCTAATTTATAATTGCTGTAAAAATACTGCAAGAAATCCTTACACTTTCTGAACTTTATTTATTTTGCCAGCAGCTTTTTAAGTATCAATTCTGGAAACCCTACTCAATACTCCTATCTTCATTATAATTAATCCAAGAAGAATGAAAACAATTTGTGGTCTTGCATTGTGCAAGAAATAAACTACTCCTTTCCTGAGTTTACAGACTAAAATATTGGAAACTCCCACGGGGTGGAACCATACCAAAAAAGGTCCCGTATTCAATTCTATCAAGGCACTACCAGCTTTTAGAGATGGGAAGAAAAGTCAAACATGTTATTAGCCAGGATAAGAAAAACACGGATTTAGGACTGGACAGCAGATTGCAAGCATTTTAGCAATGATAAAGGCAACCAAAAACTGTCTTACATTTCCTGTTTTCATGGAAACAATTCTCTACCTTCATTCATCTTGGCAGCAAAGTGGAGATCAAGAACTTGGGCCCTCAGCAGAACTGTAAACATATATGCTTGATACAATGTGTCTTAACACCCTTCCAGCGTATTTATTCATCAAGTTGCTTTGCAAACAAAAAAAAAATCCCATTTCACATTTTATTTTTGTTTGAATCACACTTCTGATCTGTACCTATCCTCAAGTATCACATCAGGATGATGTTTACTTACTGCAATCCATCCCAGCTCCATCGTCCAGAAAACACAGCATGAACGTTCCTCGCAAATCTACATTCCGCACTGAAAAACAGGCATTGAATTTTAGCTGGGGACGTAAACCATACATAGATACTTCTGTCCAAGTGCCAACATGAAGCATTATACCAGGAACAATATGGTTTAGGGGCTTCACCTCAGAAAAGCACCAGTGACATCTGCCCAGAATAACCAACATCTCTGAACAACGTTATCAATTTAGTGTGATCAATGATAAGTTACAGGCAGTTTATACAGTGAACTTCAACCACCAGAAATCAATGCAGAACATCCCTTCTTCAATCAAAATCTGTGTCATGGATACAAAACTTATCATTATGGAATGAGGTAGACCAAAAGAGAAAGGCATGGGATAAAGGGAAGGCATGCTGGGGGCAGTAAATGAGGGCTAAATGAGATAATGGAATTGGTAGACACAGTAATTTGACAGCAAATGTTGAGTCTCTAGTAGAATAAAGATTGAAAGTTCCACACATGATGACCGCTTTTTGAACTTTGAAAATGCGTTCATGAGATGCCAGCATCACAAGCAAAGTCAACTGCTAAGGTCCAACTGGTACACTCATGGTTCTGTCAGGAAGGAGTTCCACGTTTTTGAGCCAGCACACAAAGGAATGACAAAATAGTTGCAAGTCAGAATACTCTGCAACTTGGAGGGGAACGTGCAAGTGGTTGTTTTCTCACATGCCTTCTGCCCTATATCCCTCTAGTAGAGGTTGTGGGTTTGGAAGGTGCAGTTAAAGGAGCTTTGATGTTGCAGTGCATCCTGTAGATGATACACACTGTTGCCAATATGGTGACAGAAATGAATGTTTAAGATGGTAGACGGAGTGCTATTCAAGTGGATTTCAGCCAGGATAGTATGTGGCTTCAAGTATTGTTGCTGCTGCATTTATCCAGGCAAATGAAGAACATTCCACTAAGTTCCTGACTGATGCTTGGAGACGGTGGACAAGCTTTGGGGAGTTACTTGCTACAAAATTCCCATTCCCCTGTAGCCAGAGTATTTATAATGACTGGCCCAGTTAAGTTTCAGGTCAAAGACAATCCTCAATTAGTTGATGGTAGGAGATTCAGTGGTGGCAATCACAACAATCTCCCAAGATTTTGATTAAGTTTTCTTCTGGTTATTGTCTCGCACTTGCATGGCACAAATGTCATTCTGAAATACCTGAACAGTTTTGGTCCTCTTATCTAAGTAAAGATATATTGGCATTGGGCGCAGTACAGACAAGGTTCACTTTGGTTGTTATCAGGTATGGAAGGACTGTCAAATGAGGGGAGGTTGAGTAGATTGGGCCTGTATTTCTTGGAATATAGTTGAATGAAAGGCAACCTTTATTTAGGGCACCATCTAGGGTAGATATGAAGAGGTGGTTTCCCCAAGTGGGAGAGTCCAGGTCCAGAAAACATCATTTCAGAATAAGGGCTCACACGTTTCAGACAGACAAGGAGGGATTTCTTCTCCCAGAGCGTAGGAAATCTGATGAATTCTTTATTGCAGAGGACTGTTGAAGCTTAGTCATTAAGTCTATTCATGGATGAGACAGGTTTTTAAAAGAAAAAAATCATCAGTAAGGGAATCGAGGATTGAGACTAAAAGGCAGAAGTGAAATGGGAGATTATAAGATTGCCGTGATCTCACTGAATGGAGGAGCAGATTCAATTGGCTCAATAGCCTAACTCTGCTCCAACGTCTTATGGTCTTACCTCATAAGGCTTGTTTATGAACAGAGAGCATAACAAATTGCTGCAGAGACATTAAATTAAATGTCTTGTCCTTGCCCACACTTCCTCCAGAAAGTGCTCAACTGAATTATGCCACCAGACTTCATGCAAATTTAAATATCTGAATAATTCAGTTCTCAGATGACATTAACTTGTGCTTTTATACATATACAACTTAATATAGCTCATTGTGTACATGGATATATAATTGTTTTTTGGTGTGATATTCATCCATTCAAGTGCAGAATTTATGCAACCAAGACCCAGATAATGACAAGACATGAAACTGGTGTGTACGTAGTGTGCTTCTGAGAGCCATCATCCATCTGCTTCTCAAAGCAGAAATCAACATGAAATTTCTTGCCTGACTGCGTGGGCAGTAGACCTGCTTTCATACATTTGCCAGTTTTCAACAACCTGTTCTCAGGTCTTGGAAAGCAGCCCAGGAACAGCTGTAAGCCAATTTTTCTTTCCTCTTAGAAATACCCAGTCTCTATGTACCTCAACTCAGCATGACAAAAATCTGAACTTGTGACTTGGGGAATATTACTGAGAGTAGACTTACATTTCAACAGTCAACTCCTAATTTCAGGATTTTCACTTTTTCAGTCATTTCACAATTTAGATAAAAGAAAGTAATAGCATCTCCTTAACTTACCAGTGTAAATATCCACTCTTGTAGCAGCTGCATCCCTATAAAATTTAACAGAGAAATAAATAATTGATGGAAAAATTAAGTTCAGGACATAATGGCCCAACATACCAAAGATTAAGATCTTTCAAAACTCCAAAGTTGCATATCCTTACAATCGCACTATTACATTACTGTTAGTAAATTGTGGATAAAAATAAGCTTTTTGGGCAATTGATGTCAAATATTGCATTATACACTCTAAGGATCTCACAGTAATTTTTATTTAGGCCAGTATTCCCGGAATATAGAAGATATATTTTTATTTTGCTCAACACACTTTCAATAAATGGTCAACTTGAAAGAATAGAAAATTGAGAAAAAGGACAGAAGGTCGATCAATATTTTAAAAGAAATGAGATGAGCAGATTTTTAAATCAGCAATGGAATTGAGGAGTTAAAAGGCAGGAAAGCAGAGTTGAGGATTATCAGATCCTCCATGATTTCATTGAATGACAGAGCAAACTCAATGGGCAGCGTGGTATATTTCTGCTCCTACATTTTATATCCTTATCTAAACCTTGAACCTGTTTAATCCTCTTTTGCATACTAACGGACTTATGCTTCCACCATTTTCAAAACACTTAATTTCTAATTCTGTGATTTTTACTAATGGTTTTGGATTGGGAAAGAAAATTAAATGCATTGAGATGCTTAATCCATTAAGCATGCTATTTTATTTAATTTCTAACAGGTTAATGCCGAAATATGTCTTCAACCATAATTGTAAGGCAACAGGCCTTGGAGTCAAGTTGCTATTAGGCCTCCAAACAAGATTTACTGAGTATTTAAGAACCCAAGACAAGTAGGCAAATGGCCTCTCAAGCTTCCTTTCCAATCAGTAAAATTATAACTGACATTTGACTTCAGTTTTTCACTTGGATTTCCAGTACCTTTGAATATCCAAGCGTCCAAAATCCAATCTCTCAGTTTTGTATATCAACAATAACTAAAAGTTCAGTCACCTGGGATAGAAGATTCCAAAAGGTACACAACTGACTGCTGAAATTCCTTGTAATGTCAGTCTTAAATGAGTCATCTTTTATTTAAGATAATGTCCCCTCATTTAAGACTGTCCAGGGAAACAATCCGTGTCTACCCATCAGCCCCTTCAAGCCCATATATTGATGGGATAAATTCTCATTCTTCAAACACCAAAAAACAAAAGACCCATTACTGCACTTACTGTAAGAGAACTCTCTGATCTCAAATCAATCCAGTGAACTTTTGCTGCAAGTACCAATTCTTCACATAAGAACATCAGAACTGTACATAGCAGAGTATGGTCTCAGCAAAGGTACATATGGCAAGATTTTTTTTAATTCACATAATCAAAACTTCTCTGCAACAAAGGTTGACACACTACCTGCCTGTCTAGTTACTTTCTGTACCTGCATGCTGTGTTTCCTGTACAAGGCCAAAACCTCACCATTTAAAAATATTCTTTTTTTAATTCTTCCCTCAAAATAAATAACATCACATTTCCCCAAATTATAGTGTTAGAAATATGCAGCAACTTCAGTCCAACTTGTCCATGCTGACCAGTTATTGTAAATTAATCTAGTCCCATTTGCCAGCATTTGTCCCGTATCCCTCTAAACCCTTCCTATTCATATACCCATCCAGATGCCTTTTAAATGTTATAATTGTACCACCCTCCACCATTTCTGCTAGCAGCTTATTCCATACACTCACCAGTCTCTGAATGTAAAAGTTGCCCGTCAGGCCCCTTTTAAATATTTCCCCTCTCACCCTAACTCAATGCGCCCTACCCTGCGCAAAAGACCTGATCATTCACCCTATCCATGCCCCTCATGATTTTATAAACTTCTACAAGGTCACTCCTCAGCCTTTGACATTCTAGAGAAAATAACTCCAGCCTATTCAGTCTCTCCCTAAAGCTCAAACCCTCCAACCCCAGCAATATCCTTGTAAATCTTTCCGAACCCTTTTAGGTTTCACAACATCTTTCCTAGAGCAGGGTGACCAGAATTGAACAAAGTATTCTAAAAGTGGCCTAACCAATGTCCTGTACAATATGAGCTCTCAACTCCTATACTCAATATACTGACCAATAAAGGTAAAAGTAATAGTTAATGTGCACAGTTAATGTATGCATATCTCTTTGCAACCTTGTATATTTCTCACATCTTCCTGTCTCAGAGCTTTGGATGGTCAGAAAACTTGGAGACTAAAAGTAATTTATCCAAGTTGTTATCATAGTGGCTGAGGCACCACTAGCCATAGCTTGAAAACTACATTATACATGCTGTTTTCCATTTATTAATCCAGTCCATGCTATTACGTTATCCCCCAATCCTCACTTTCATCTAGACAACTATCTTCCTGGTGGCCACCGAAGGAACAACATTAAAAATCACAGGATTGTAGTTGGTGATTTCAACTTCCCCAATATTGTCTGGGATTTTTTTTAGTGCTAGGGACTTAGATGGGGCAGAATTTTTTTTTTTTATTTTTTTTTTTTAAAAAGAAGATGTATCCAGGGAGGTTTCCTGTAACATTATTTAGATAGTCCAACTCGGGAAGGGGCCATTCTAGACCCTATATTGGAGAATGACCCTGGCCAGGTGATCAAAGTTTCAGTGGGGGAGCTTTTTGGGAACAGTAATCACAATTCCATACATTTTAAGATAGTTGTGAATAAGGACAAGACTGGTCCTTAAGTTAAAGTGCTAAATTGGTGGTGAAGGCTAATTACAATAACATTAGGCAGGAATTGGAGAAATTAGATTGGAGCGGTTGTTTGAAAGTAAATTCACATCTTATATACGGGAGTCTTTTTAAAAGGCAGTATCAGAGTTCAGGACTAGCATGTTCTTCTAAGGATGAAAGTTAAGGATGGTAACATTCAGGAACCCTGGATGAGAAAGAGCTTGTGACAGATTAGTCAAAAAGGAAACAAAAGCATATGTAAGGTTATGGAAACTGAAATCAAACAATGCCCATGAGGAATATAAAGAAAGCAGGAAAGAACTTTAACAAGAAGTTAGGAGGGCTAAAAGGAGCTATGATATATTCTTAGCAAGTAGGATTAAGGAGGATCTTGTCCTGTCTTGGAAAGGTCTTGTATCAATTTGATTGAGTTTTTTTGAGGAAGTAACAATGATTATTCATGAGGGTATGGCAATAGATGCTGTCTATATGGACTTTACAAAAGCATTTGACAAAGTCCTTCAATGATAGGTTGGTCCAGAGGCATAAGTTACAGTTGTTTTTCTGATGAAGGGTCTAGACCCGAAACGTCAGCTTTCCTGCTCCTATGATGCTGCTTGGCCTACTGTGTTCATCCAGCTCTACACCTCGTTATCTCAGTTACAGTTGTTGTTAGTTGCCATGAGAGATTGGACAGAGAAGATAGAGAATAGTTGTGGCGGGGTGTTTTTCTGTCTGGAGGTCCATGGTCAGCGTGTTCCGCAAGGATCAGTGCAGGGACCTCGGCTGTTTGTAATTTAAATAAACAATCTGAACGAAAATATAGGGGATCTAGTTAGTAAGTTTGCAGATTGGTGGAGTTGTGGATAATGTGGATGGCTGTCAAAGGATACAGCAGGATATATAAGAATATAAGAACATAAACAGAAACTGGAGTATGCCATCTGTCCCATCGAGACTGCTCCGCCATTCAATACGATCATGGCTGATCTTTTTGTGGACTCAGCTCCACTTAGCCACCAACGCACCATGACCCTTAATTCCTTTATTGTTCAAAAATTTCTCTTTGCCTTAAAAACTTTCAACGAGGTAGCCTCAACATCAGTTGCTAAGCAGGGCAGAGAATTGGCAGATGGAGTTTAACCAGGACAAGTGTGAGGTGATGCATTTTGGAACGCCAAATGCAAGAGGAAAATATATAGTAACTAGCAGGACTCTTAGGAGTACTGCTGTAGAATAAGCTTGGAGTGCAAGTCCAAAGCACCCTGTAAGTGGCAACACAAGTGGACAAGGTGGAGGACGGAACATACAGCATGTTTGCCATCAAGTATAAAAGTTGGCAAGTCATGTTACAACTGTATAAAACTTTAGATTGGCCAAATTTGGAGTATCCTGTGTAGATCTGGTCGCCACACTATTGGAAGGGTGTGGAGGCTTTGGAGAGAGAGAAATAGAGGTTTACCAGGATATTGCCTGGATGGACAAACTTGGATTGTTTTTGCTATAGTGGAGGTTGAGGGCAGCCTGATACTAGTACATAAAATTAGGAGAGGCAATGGATAGGTAGATAGTCAGGACTCTCCTTCTCAGGGTGGAAATGTCAGATACTAGGGGGCACAGTGAGAGGGTGAATGCTTAAAAATATGTGCGAGGCAAGTTTTTTTAAATGCAGAGGGTGATAGATGCTTGGAATGCACTGCCAGGGAGATGGTAGAAGCAGATATGATAGTCTTTCTAAATACCTCTTAAACGTTGCTATGAACAAGCAGGGAATAGAGGGGTAGAGACCACATGCAGGCAGATGGGATTGGTTTAGAATTGCATCATGGTCAGTGCAGATGTAGTGGACCGAGGACTGTTCTTGTGCTATACTCTATGTTCTACATTTTTTTTGCTGAAACAATCCTGATGACCCAGTAAAGTCCTCCTTATTAAGATACGAAGGGTAGAACTCTTAAGAGCACTGTGGGTCAACCTATAGCACATGGACTGCAGTGGTTCAAGAAGGCAGCTCATCAACACCTTCTCAAGGAACAACTAGGGATGGGCAATAAATACTGGCCCAGCCAGTGATGCCCACATCCCAAGAGTGAATTTAAAATAATTAAATTATACATGGCACCACATTCATGTCTGATATTGCTAGAAGGGCAAATTTTGGCTGATTTCCATTCTGCAATCCAAAAGCGAGTTTATTTTACATTGCTATTCTCACACCTGCTTAAGACCCGACCATGCATCAGATTCATTCAGCTCCGTTTCAGCAACTGAACCAAAGAAGAATCCTTGCTTATATTTTAATCATATTCCTTTAGTCAAGAGTCCTCAGACTTAATATGTAGCAAATCCATACGTAGTACACAATTCAGATATTGATGGCTTCATACATTCCAGAAAAGACTCAAGCCTAATGCAGGAAAATGCAACAAGATACAGTGTGAAACTGTTTGAAACACATTTCTTGGTGAAAGGTAAAGTTACAGACTGTTTATTTTAAACAATTGATTGAATTTTCGTTAATAAATTACTCTGCCATAAACTGGGTCAAAAATCAGTTCAGAAGTCTTACGATTTCTCAGCCACAGCACAAATCAGCAAAATAGTGTTGCAGAATGCATGAAAAAAAAGTCAGAAGTCGTCTAGTGCTTTATGCCCTAAATAAAGGAATAGACAGCAGCAGTACAAGATGTTTGGCAGGTTGCAACAAAATATCTGAATAAAAAACTGCAGACATGCATATTTTCCAAATACTCAATAGTGTTGTTGTGGGAAATAACAAATCCTTTCTCACACACACAAAGGATGTGGTTGTGTATTTCTCAGCAACCAATCGTGAAGTTGCCGCTATCACTCTCTCTTCAAAATAAACAATATCCTTACAAACTGTCACTTCATTTCAAACATCCCTTCCTCTCCAAAGCTCTTGAATGTGCTGCTGCCTCCCACCTTTTCCAGAACTCCCACGTTTGAATCATTCCAAACAGATTTCTGCCCTTGCCACAGTGCCAAAAGGTTCTCATCTAAAATCGCAAACACTATTCCCTCAACACTATACTTAATCTCTCACCCTGGCAATAGCCAAGGCTGAACTAGATTGTTTGTAATATTGGCATATTTAACCAAAACTCTGCTGCTCAAATCCTAACTTTCACCAGGTTCCATTCACGCATCATGCATGTCTTGATAATCTAGACTGACCCTTATTAACCTTAAAATACCCATCCTCGTTTTTGAAAGCATCATGATCATGGGCTCCCTACTTACATCATCTCCTTTAGCCCCAAAACACAATACAGTATATACCTCCTTTCTTCCAATTCTGACCTCAAACATAGCCAATCTTAACCACTGGTGGCCTTAGCACTGGAAATTTCTCCCTAAACATCTTTCTTTTAAGACACCAGTTAAAATTGAAATCTTCACCCTTTTTTTTTGCCTTGATGTGTCCTTACATTGCCCAAGGAAAAATGTTGTTTGGTGATACATTCTGTTTAGTGCAATGGGATGTTTTACTTTAAGGACAAAATACAAACTCTAATTGTCTTTAAAAAAGGGTTAGCAATAGTTTTCCTATTAATTTTATTTGCCAGGTATACATGATGAGTAATTGTTACATCACTTTAGATAAAGGATTAAAAAAAACTCAAATCTGCAAATCAAATTTTGGCACACCATTGGGCAT
>NW_025967623.1:0-25000 GCF_021869965.1 Rhincodon typus | reverse complement strand
ACCAAGAGAGAGCCAAAAGCTTTCACTAAGATATTTCTTAATGTGTATCTGTAACTAGAATGCGGAAGTTCCATGAATTTCTTGGTGTTTATCACCCTTGCACATAATAAACCACGTGTGATAGTTGTGTTAACATGCAAATTATCACAACAGAATAATTATTCGAGTGCCTCTACTGAAAGCAATGTGAGTGACAAATCGGGTTTGGCATAAATGCTAATCTGAAACAACCTGATGCGTGGGAACCAATGCTAGCAAATTAGCAAAATATTCCTTTCATAATTTAAGTTACTTGAATTCACCCATTACAGTTGGGTTAATTAGAATTTTATTCCATTGAAACACCATTTAAAACTTGGTAAAGAATGTATGCTGCATTAACATTGCTGAAAATATCTGAATATTAGATTGCTATTTTTGTGTAGTAATAATTTGGCAAATAATTTACCACAGTCCTAGTATTTGCTCCCAATATATTTGAAATACTGTTGTACAATATTTTTCACTTATTTCAAGTTACCCAGTATTTCAGTCATTTCATATCTTATTGACTTAAAATTATTTTATCAGGTTTATGCACCATGGATAAAGCACTTCATTCTGTCACATGATCAAAAGGCTGGGATTTATACCAAACCATATATTATACCAGGGTAAGTATAAACAAATCACCTAAAGGACTGAAAGCTACAAAGGTAACTATTATGAACGTTGATGGGAGAGCAGTTTTTTTTGAATGGAGAAAATAAATAAATGCTCCAATTGTCAGTCCTCTGGAATTTTGTTCCTTGCTTTTGTTTCCTGTCAGGCATCATTATTGTTGATTTTGATTGTTTCTGTCCTTCTTCCCCGCCTCGGCTCTACTGACTTTCCTATATTTGTTTTTGCACATTTTATTTGAATATGTAGGCAAAATGGGCTGTGACAGAGCTTTATAAACTAGTTATTCTTGTGTCTATAAACATACTAATCCAGAAAGAATTTTGTTCACAGGACAAAGCAGTGACAAAGTAGTCTTCCTTTATTTCAGGATGAGCCCCTTTTTCTTGAAATGTCCACCCCTGTACCAGTGTTGGTGGATGCAATCAAGCTATGAGATATGAAAAAGCAGGATGGATAAGTTCTTTACCGTTCCTTTCTTCCCTGCAGGGAAGTGTCAGTCCTCTTGTATCTTTTGTATCTTTTCACGTTACTTTCAGAAAAGCTGGGGTACTTGATGAACAAAGACTCAGGATTGCTTTGTCACTTTCCATATAATGATCTGTCTATCAGCTAAACTTTTGTGACAAGGGTTAGAGTTAAATAGTTAACTGGAGCAAGGTCTCAGTCTGTGAAGTGATCCATTTGAGAGAAAGCATCAAAGTGTGATGTCACAAGGAAACAGGTAAGTGAATGCTGGGTGAGTGTTTTTTCTCTTTATCTTTAAAAACAAAGGTTATTTATTTGTATTTGTAAGGTCCTATTAAGGATAGAAACTTTACCAACACTAACAAAATCTGATGATTCTAGAAGGGATTTTAACTATATAATAATCATGTAAAAGTAATAAATTAATTTACACATGATAAAGATGGCAGGGCAAGTAAGGTGCTATGATGTCAGGATGTGGTGGCTTCTGGATGCCTGTGTGATCTAGGGCAAATGCATCAGCACTAACTGTTTCCAACCTGAGGAGGTTCGGTTTTATGGATTTTAAAAGATTGGAATGAAGAAAAGCATTTTCATTTTATACTTTTGTAGATTTGGCAACCAGATTTAGTCAGCAGACAATAATACTTGATAAAGATAAGAAAATAATTGTGGATAACATGCTGGAAACGTGCCATATTTGAATGAATGGCAAAATTTCTCATTGATAATAGAGGACAATTTGGTAATTATGAATTTAGAGAATTAGTGCAAATTTGAGCATAATGGATTGGATTTTCTGAGGAGTGATAATCACATACAGATTGCCACTATGGATTCTATTTTCCTGAAGGCCGAGTGGTGACCTTCTAGAAGGGTATAAAATCATAGGCATGGATCGAGTGAATAGCCAAGGTCTTTACCCCAGGGTAGGGGAGTCCAAAACTAGATGGCATAGGTTTAAGGTGAGAGGGGAAAGATTTAAAAGGCACCTAAGGGGCAGCTTCATGCAGAAGGTGGTGAGTGTATGAAATGAGCTGCCAGAGGAAGTGGTAGAGGCTGGTACAATTACAACATTTAAAAGGCATTTGGATGGGTACATGAATAGGAAGGGTTTATAGGGATATGGGCCAAATGCTGGCAAATGGAATTCGATTAATTTAGGATGTCTGGTCGGCATGGACAAGTTGGACTGAAGGATCTGTTTCCGTGCTGTACAACTCTTGAGACTCTACGAACAACAGAGCTTCACATTTCTGACCAGAGATTTCCATTAGACCTCCTTTAGAAACGCTGAACTGTACCTCCATTCTAATAGCTCCCCGGTAGGAGAGGAAATATCGGGAAAAGGCAAACAACACCCCCTCCTTCACAGCTCCTCGTAAGTGATGACGTGTTTAAGGTAGGCCAGGATGAGTGGGAGGCATTGGGTTGGAGGCAAGTGATGGGGAACAGAAAGGTTATTATAAAGACAATAATAATTGTACAACATGGGAAATAGTTTGGGTATACTTTTCAAGGTTGCTGGGTATGAATTACAAATATGCATATTGTAAAGGAGTTGTAGAAAGTGATGAGGAATCAGGTATCCCTTGACCAGGTATGAGGATCAAACCTTTGCAATTGGCAGTTTATTTGATTATCAGAACAGGTTTCTTTAATCAATGAGACAATGGGTCCCAATGGACAACTTCAAAAAGTAGACACTACAGTCAAATATTTACTAGATGGAGCTGGTCAGTGAAGAAACCTGTCTGTGATAAGTACAGCAGGGAAGGCCTTTGGAAAATATAACAGCTAGTTTGATGTATAACATGAGGAATGGTAGGTTAAGATTCTGGATTGGGAACATGACGAACAAAAATTGAGAACAGAAAATGCAGTGTAAACTTGTACAGTGGCTCAGGGAGCAAACATGCCCCTAGAAAAAAGATCACACACTTTTGAAAGGAATCATTTTAATCGGAGGACCAGATCAAACAGTAACATCCAGAAAATGATAGAAGGTGAGATAGAAGACCTATCTTAAAGTCAAAGAATATAGTACATACCAGGAATTTCACCAGGAGCCGAAACCCATATAGCGAAGATGGTGGGAATGTGGTAATATCACTGTTCTGATAACCTAGAACTTCAGGCTGATGTTTTGGAGTATAGGTGTGAATGCCACCAAACAAATTAGAAGGCATTCATAAAAACTGCCAAACAGCAGTATGTGGGGTGTATACAGACGTATCATATAGGGGACAGCCAGTTCTATTGCATAAAGGATATGGAGGAATACGTACATCCTTATGGACATATAAGGTTAAAGCAAGGATAGTG
Source organism: Rhincodon typus (assembly GCF_021869965.1). Taxonomy (NCBI): domain Eukaryota; kingdom Metazoa; phylum Chordata; class Chondrichthyes; order Orectolobiformes; family Rhincodontidae; genus Rhincodon; species Rhincodon typus. The sequence goes on along the minus strand of NW_025967623.1, from coordinate 21,547 downwards.
GCATGATGGTTTGAAGATAAGTTGGGGGACCAAGATGGAAGAGTAGATTCACTTACAATATCACCCAGCAATTTTAAAAATTTTCTTAGTTTTACAAAAAACAGATGTTTAGCGATGGAGGTCAATTAACATCAAAACTGCATTTCTGCAGGGAGATCAGCTCAAAAGGGAAGAGTTCTTCACCCTTCTAAAGAGACATCATATGCAGAAGGGACAGCCTTTCCATAAATTAAATTAATTCATATGTGGCCCAAATGCTGCCTCTAGAGTTGGTACTTTTCAGGAAGGCCTTTCTTATTAAAAACCAGATGTCCTCAGTTGAAACTGGACCCTACCATGAGAGGCACCTTTCAGGGATCTTTATGATGCATGTTGATTTTTTTTTGTCTGCTTTTTGTCATTTATACAAATGATTTGGATGTGAATATAGGAGGTTTGGTTAGTAGTTTTGCAGATGACACCAAAATAGGTGGTGTAATGGACAGTGAAGAAGAATATCTCAGGGTACAATGGGACCTTGATCAGATGGGCCAATGTGCTGAGGAGTGGCAGATGGAGTTTAATTTAGATAACTGTGAGGTGTTACATTTTGGTAAGGCAAACCAGGTCAGGACATGCATGGTAGGTGGTAGGACACTGGGGTGTGTTGGCGAACAAAGAGACCTAGGTGTGCAGCAGCATAATTCCTTGAAAGTGGAGTCGCAGGTGGACGGGGTTGTGAAGAAGGTGTTTGGCATGCTTGCCTTCATTGGTCATAACATTGAGTGTTGACAGTGTTGTGGCTGCACAGGACATTGGTGAGGTCACTTTTGGAATACTGTGTACAATTCTCTTTGCCCTTTTATAGGAAGGATGTTGTTAAAGCTTTAAAGGGTGCAGAAAAGATTTATAAGACTGTTGTTGGGACTGGAGGGTTTGAGCTATAGGGAGGGACTGAATGGTCTGGGCCAATTTTCCCTGGAGTGTCAGACATTGAGGAGTGGCCCAATGGTGGTTTATAAAATCATGGTGGTCATGGAAAGGGTGAATAGCCAAGGTCTTTTCCCCAGGGTCAGGGAGTCTAAAACTAGAGGGCATAGATTTAAGGTCAGAGGGGAAAGATTTAAAGGGGCTTGAGGGGTACCTTTATTTAGAGGATGGTGCATGTCTGGAATGAGCTGCTAGAGGAAGTGCTGGAAGTGAGTACAATAACAACATTTAAAAGGCATCTGGATGTGTAAGTGAATTGGAAGAGTTTCAAGGGATATGGGCCAAATGCTGGCAAATGGGAGTAGGTCAGATTGGGATGGCTAGTCAGTGCGGATGAGTTGGACCAAAGGGTCTGTTTTCGTGCTGTATAACTCTATGATGTGGGAGCAGTGAATTTGTAAACATTGTCATAAAAGGGCTTAAAACGTAATTCAAAATTTGAAGTCAGACTTCAATGGCTTTTAAATACACAGACTGGCTATCGGGCAGAATGATCAAGTGTCTCTTAGCAATCTTATTTAGAAAATGTTAGCCCCATTGCAGTTAGTCAAAGTAGTGTCTCATAAAAAGATGCAGTGGCTTGCACAATTGAACTGTAGGAATTGAAAAGACTAATTGGGCAGCTGAATTACTGTAGCATCCAAACAAGGCAAGATGACAGTTTTATGGTTTTTTTATTTAAGTACAAATATGAAAAATCTCAAGCAGATGATATTCAGGTGAACAAAACTTTTCCAAAAAAATTTAAATTGCAGCATTGTATATTTTAATTTCCGTCATTGGAAGATGCCAGCAATATTAAACCTTTTTGTGTTACTGATGCTTCTTGTGCAAATCTCTGATGGCTTCTCCAGTACAGGAGTTTATATTTTTTTCTTTTGGAAACGGGAAGTAAAGTTTGAGCACTCTAGTTTGAGAAGCTAAAAAGATCAGAAGAGTTTTGAGAAGTACCTAGCAGCAGGAACTCTTGCTGTTGACAAGGTGGTAGATGTGGTGTTTTCCTTATTAAAAATGTTGGAAGAAACTCTAAAAAAGGATGCGGCAGCAAAACTGCACCAAACTGCATGAATTTAAAAAGACTGCATATTGAGATTACAACTTTAAAATAGATGCTAGAGAACAGAGAAATCCTCACATTGATATTGGTGGGTAGCAGTAGTCAGCTTCTGATTTGTTTCACGAAGGAAGGAGCAAGCTCCAAAAAATATTAGAAAAACTAGAAAAATGATATTTAGAACTGTAATGGACACTGTATAAAGCAAACAGTAATATATCTTTGCATTTTGATTTTTGCTTTGATTGTTGTTAATTATTATTTATATATTAATTTACTTCAAAAAGGGAAAAAAGGATCTGTAATCATTGAGTAGGATTCGGCAGGGATGCAGAGACCAAATGAAACAAGAGAGCAAGTGATAATTTGGCGAGCACTTGATGAGAAAATTTGTATATGGGTGACCAAATATTCAGTGTTTTTGGAGTTCTGTGATTTGTGAAGTGGCATAAAACATGGACTAGAAAATATATGCTGGACTGGAACCAACGTTTTAACTGTTGGCATTTAACAAGGTTGAGTGCCACCTTAAACTTGAAAACTGCCTTGCTGTCAGTTTTGCTTTTTTTTAATTTTAGAAGCAGGTTAGTAACCGTGGGAGGAATCTTCCAGCTTGGGAATTGGAATGAGGAGAATGACCCCAAAGACCACAACATAGTGTGGGAAGGTGCCTGCAAGCTTGTACCTAGTTTGAAGGTTGGTTCTAAGAGTTCTATTCCACTATACTGGAAATCAGAATTCTTGTGGAGAATAATAAGCGCATGGAAGCCATCTGTATGAATGTCTATTAATTCATTAAGAAAATGACTTCTTGCAGAATGCCAGGATTGTTGAAGACTGGACTGGACTTCGACCTACCCGGAACAGGATTCGAATAGAGCGACAAATCTTTAATGCGGGACCAAAGAAATTTGAGGTATGACACCAAATCAGAAAGAATAAATTTTAAAAATGGTGACCCAAACATGGATAAAAGAGTTGAACTCTGGATGTGAAGCAAGAGTGTCTGCTGTTTACATAAATTTGACCATGTGTGGCATCAAGGAGTCCTAGCAGAACTGGAATCAATGAAACTGTCTGCTAGTTCGCATTATACCAAACACAAAGGAAAATGTTGCTGGTTGCCAGAGGTAAATAATCTTATCCCAGGACATCACAGCAGCAATTCATCAGTGTAATGTACTAGGCCCAACCATATTCAGCTGCTTGATCAAGAACACCCTCCATCACAAGGGCAGAATTGAGGATGTTCACTGATAATTGAATGATGTTCAGCACCATTCATCATTACTGAAGCAATCCATGTCCATATGAGCAAGACCTGCACAACATCCAGGCATGGGCTAATAAGATGCAAGTAACATTTGCTATTGGAAGGAAATGACCTATTCCAACTGGAGAGAATCTAACGATCTCGTGCCATGCAGTGGCTTTACCATGGCTGAATCCCCCACTGTCAACATCCTGGGGGTTACCGTTAACCAAATTGGACAAGCCATATAAATTCTGTGTATACAACATCATGAATTCTGCGCGGACTAACTCTTGGCCCCACCATCTACAAGGCACAAGCCAGGAGTGTGATGAAATTCTCTCTTTTTTACCCAGCTGGTTGCAATTCCAGCTACACTTAGGAAGCTTGAGACCAGAGATGAATAGTCTGCTTGTTTGGCACTCATCCATTACCTTTAACATTCACTCCCTTCACTGTTTAACAGATTGATATTCATAGGTTGAATTAGGCAGCAAAAGATTTTCAGAGATTCTCAAGAGTTTTATCATAAATTTTATTGTGAGTTTTATTGTATTTACCACAAACACCAGTTTCTGTCTGTTCCTTCTCGATCCTTTATCCAGAAGCTACAGCTGCCGCCACCATCCGATCCCATTTGGGAGAAATCAATCTCCGCTTTGATTAAAAAATAAATCACCAATGTAATAAATCACCCGATTAACAAGTCCTGCTTATCAGAAGCAGTGTTAGAAGAAATAAAATTCAAAGACGAAAAAGGGGAAAACAAAGGGAGTGGGGGAAACTAATTCAAAATGTCTTTGGAGTAGCAAATTATTCACCCCAGCTCTTGATGCCCACCTATTCAAGAAACCTCACTGTATTTCTCCTTTTCATTTTACAAAATTACCCAATCACCCAATTAACAAACAACAAATGCTGATGACCAGGGGCAATGGATCAAAGAAACCTACTGCTCAATTTACAAATCGCCCAGTGAACAAATTGCAAATGTAACAGGAACAAAATTCAAAAAGGAGGAACCAAGGGGGCAAACTAAAATGGCATAGATCAGAGAAATTATGCACTGCAACCCCCGTGGTGCTACTCTATCCCAAGAAGACTAGCTGAGTTCTTTTTACTTTTACCAAATCACCCAATCAACAAACACTGCCCAGCACAGTCACTGTGACAATAACAAAAAATTAGAAATAAGCAGAACCTAGCTCTTTGTTTATATAATAAAATAAATACAAATACATCCATCATAAACAACTCCCAAAGACATGCACGTTCCCCCCGCCACACACCAAAAACAATTCAAAGACAATGAATTACTTATGCCTTGTAATTTTGTTTCCAAACACGATAATTTATGTTTATGGCAAGGGGTCACAAAAGGCCGAGGGATCACTAATTAAATATTGATTTTAAATGGTGTTGACCAAAATGTCTGCTTTCTTAAAACAGTGTAGAGCAAGTTTCTTCTTTCCTCTGAATAGACAAGTGAGGATTTAGCTATCTGGTCTACACAGAGCTTGATATTTCGTTCTATTGACTGCAATGGGACTCAATATCAGATATTCCATTGATCTGATATCACCTGACACAACACTTGAGGAATTTCTATACAATTATCTGAAAGTAAGCTTCTCTGAAAAGGTAGCATATCCTCAGAGCTACACTGAAGTATTAGCCTAGGTTACATGTTCAATGGAGTTTGTGCTGCACTCATCTGATTCGGAGGCAACAGTGGCACAAGCTGATTATTATAAAGAGAAATGTGACACAGCCGTCAATCCCATTAAACTAACTTGGAACTTTACCTAATTATTGTAGGTTAGGTGCAACACTACTTAATTCTGATGACGAAGGAGTGTGAATTTCATCATTCTATTGCAAATTCATCCTGATCAATATTCTGAAAGGTTGAAAAATGAGTACGAATGTCAAGGTTGGATTCAGAAGTGGTGGGAACAAGAATAAACCCTGTTGGTCTGTGTGTGAGCTTTATCTCATTTCCGACATAATTTTGCAGAGATGTATTTGTGGGCCAGATAGTTACCCTGCAATGTGCTGAGTAGACTCAGTAAGATTGCAGTTCACAGTTTACATTGGGTGGAACCCAATTTAGGTGGACACAGCCTTCCAGCAACATGCCAGGAGGCCAATGCTCCAACCAGTCCTAAAAAGTCCCTGCCTCTGAGTCCAGGAGAAGCCTTGTAGAAGGATTCCACCTACCTACCACTGCTCAATCACACCGTGTCATCTTGTGCTAAATCTATATTGCCATTTAAAGATACAAAATGTTAGAGATATTGCCTCCATCTTGAAGGGGCCCCTCTCTTTCTTACTACCATTGTAGCACACTGCTTGTTTCAAGCTGGTAGGCCTGTAATTACCCCTCCAGCTTTGTGAGCCCATCCACCATCCTTAATTAGATGGAGAATTCATTCACTACCATAGGCAAAATCACAAATGACTATTTCTCCTGGGGGATGTTTCAGGACATGGAAACAATCTCAATCTCTGTTTCCTGATCCCAGAGGGAAAATTCAGCCCTCCAGAGCCCCAGCATATAGGGCAATGCAAAGATTCAAGTGAACTTACTTTCCTTTGGGAATGAAACATCCTTATAGAGGGTGAGTACCAGTAGATTCTGAATTTTAAAATCATTCTGTAGTTCTTTTAATTGGAATAGAGAATATCAGTTAGTATTTCTGTGATGAAAGATTTGTACTTAAAGATCTGGTGTCAATATCAGTTAACAGGGATGTTAGCTTTTGTCTGAGAGACTGACCTGCAGGCTCTTGACAAGGAAGAACATTTGTAATTTTTCTAACAGTCTGGTTGAAGACAATTAAGATAAATAGAATTTTTGAAGAATGGTGTGAGGGATGTGCCACATTTAAATAATATCCCCTTCCCACACAGCTGGGTTATCATTAGAAATAGGAGCATTTCAGCCCATTGAGCCTGCTCACCATTCAAGATGATCATGGCTAATTTGATTGTGGCCCCAACTCAACTTTTCCTGTCTGTCTCCTGATTGAAGTGTCCCTTGCTTTATTTCAACAGATTTGGTCATCCTGCAGGCTGTTCAGAAAGCTGCCTATAGCTTAAATCACATAGATAAATGACAAACCATTACAGCAGGAGTCACTGCAATAAAATACAACATCACCATCTGCTGGTAAAATTAGATTACTTCATTTACAAACACTTGCCAGAATTTCCACAAAACAAAATGGAGTGTAAAGTTAATGATCATGTACTTTTATTATGGGCCTGAAATAGGCACAGTAACATGTTTGGTAGTGCAGACTCCCATGCCTGATTTTTCATGGTGGTTTAAGCCACTGCTAAATTGGTGTCTTGGTCTCTGCCTGAAATGGATGCAGACTCACTTTCATATTGAAATTAGGTTCCTGTACTCATTGTAGACATGGACTCCTCAACTCATCTGTTTTAGTCAGAGCTTGCAATGGGAAAAATAGTCTAATGTTTTTATTTTACAGAGCTGAATGCTCCTCCTGATTCCAGACAAATGCAATACATCCACTTGTCTCAGAATATTATCTCTGAGCTTCAGTGTGATCCAAAATTCTAAGGTTCAGACAAGCAAACTGTGGCAATGATGCCTGCAAATGCCTTGAGTTATTTTGATTGTGCCTGAAGATTATTTTCTCTTGGTGGCACATCACCAAAATAGCACCTAGTAGGCACCGACAGCTTAAATTATTTTGACTAGGTTTTGCCAAAGAGGATCACTGAACAATATAGCAGTGTGCATTTCATTAATTCAAAATTAGTGGAAGTGCGAAGTGGGGCCATTACAACCTTTAAAAGAAGGAACTACAAATTAAACTTTAAAATAGAAGGGACCCTTCATCAGAATTTTAACCTGTGTTGCCTAAATGCATGGTCAAATGTATGTACAGGTATTTCTGCTATAACGCGTGTTTCGTTAACGTGAATTGGCTGTAATGTGATTGAAGAATAGTGGACGCTGTTTGGATAATACAAACTTTCTTCTGTACAGTATAGCGACTTTTCTATATCAATTTCCCTATAATATGATTTTCTATGACTATTTTCTACAGTGCGATTTTTCTATAGCACGAGGTCACACAAGAATGCAACTGTTGTGTTATAGGATGACTACCTGTATGCATCTTCTGTTGTATTGTAAATTTCCAGCTTGCAATTTTTTTCTTTCGGTATCTAATTTAGTGATCTTCAATCATATTGTGTCTTGATTTGGTGCATAGCAGGACCAAAATTTTCAAGTTCAATCATGGTCTCTTGATCTTGTAGGTGATCCACAACTATGGTCACGGGGGTTATGGCCTGACTATTCACTGGGGCTGTGCCATGGAAGTAGCAAACATCTTTGGAAGGATCCTTCAAGAGAAGAAACCCAGCTGGAGATCCCAGTTGTAATGATTCAAAGTCACAATTACCTTTCTTCCATACTGTCACTTCCGCTTCTTCAAATGATGATGATAAATGGCCCCAAAACAAAAAGAAACTTTTACTTGTCAACCCACATTTTCATGAGTTGGAAAGCCTCCCAAGCCATTTAAAAATGGCAGGCAGATTCTGCCCCCATTTTTGGTGCTCCCAAATTTCACTGGCTCAGGAAATTGATATGAGTGGTGAATCCTTACACTGCATTTTGTTTTTTCTTAATTATTCATTTGTGCAACATGGGCATCGCTACCTGGCCAGTATTTATTTCCTGTCCCTAGCTTCCCTTGAAATAAGTAACTTGCTAGGCCATTTCAGAGGGCACTTGAAAGTAAAGCATATTGCTGTGTGCAAGGAGTCACATGTAGGCCAGACCAGGTGAGGATAGAAGACTTCCTTCCCTGAAGGACATTAGTGAACCAGATGGGTTTTTCAATAATTGGCAATTGTTTCACGGTTATCAGTAGATTCTTAATTCCAGCTATTTTTCCCTATTGAATTCAGTTCCACCATCTGCTGCAGTGCGATTTGAACTCAAGTCCCTGGTACATTAGCTGAGTTTCTGGACTAATAGTCTAAGGATAATACCACAAGGCCATTGCCTCCCCTGTTTGAAGATAGTCATCTCCTAGCATCTGCGATTTTAATGTAACTGGGCTGGCTTGTTGAGGAGGTGTCAAGAATAATAGTCTGGATTTGGGAATCTTTTCAAAAGGTTTAACCAGTACCAGTTCCGTGCCTTCTATCCCCTCTCCATTTCAATTTGGTGCCATCTTATGTTGCCACCCAACTTCCTGGTCCCTTATAGCCTCAGTGCCTACTACTGTTCCTACCCATCCACTTCATTAAAACCTATCGCCCTTCTCTGCTCATTTGCCAAGTATACACTATGGGCAGAATGAGTGAACCATATGGTAACAATGGCAAGGGTAACACTACTCAGAAAAAAACCCATTCACAACTGTTTATGAAAAGGAAACTCCTGTTCTTGCAACCTATAAAAGGTTCAATGAGACAGATTATTAAAGCATAAAATACAATGGCTTCAGCACTTCATACCCCCAAATGTTATGCAAATAAGCTTTAAATCATTAACATAGTGCTTCCCAAGCTTTCTCCCATTGTAACCCCATTTTGGGACTTGAAAATTGATGCGAAATGTGCATATGATTCATGCCAGATACTCGCTGGTGAACTTTGGAAATTTGCAGTAGGGAATCGCTGTGCCACTCACTCTATGGCACAGTGCAGTGGTACAAATTCGTATTAATGTGATTTTGTTCCTTCTTTTACTCTTTTTAAATTGTGATTTTTGTTTCTTTCTAGTCTACATTTTAGACTTGATAGGTGGACCAGAGCACTGCTCTTTTTAACTAACCTAGGCTGTCTGGATATCCCAGTTTGTTTTGGTCTGTCCTGATTAACTATCCTGACAAATGATAGGAGGAAAGATTAGTATTTAAATTTTTTAATTATGTTAATCAATTTTTTTTTAAAAAATCAGCAATTTACGCATGGAGCAGTAACCATAACCTGAATTATCTTGCAGAATTTTTTGCATTTAAATTGTGCTACTGTGAATTTTATTTGCTGTGATTCGTAGCAAATGGAACTAGATTAATTTAGAATATCTGATTGGCAGGGATGAGCTAGACTGAAAGGTCTTTTTCCGTGCTGTACAATTCTTATGACTCTGTCATTTAATTGAATCTTATCGAGTAGGAATAAAGTGTTTTTAATGGGATCTGCAATGGTTGCACATAATCCATCCAATCAATAAACACTTCAGTGTTGAAAACACCTTGAATTAATTTAGTGAACTAAAGACAAATAATAAGACAAGTTAATGTGAATGCAACTCAAAAATAATTTTTCATACTGTATTTTTGATTTTTCACAATTGTAATTGTTATGTTAAATTTAAAAAATGCGCAGCCTTCATGCAATCAGAACGTAAAAGAATGAAGAATGAAGCTGTGTTATTACATCATCACCTTAGCAGTATGGAATGAATTAACAAGACAGTTATTTGATAAAAGTAACTAATCTTTTTAACGTAATTGATTCAGCCAAACAGAATAGTGTATTATAATATTGTTCTTAGCAACAAAAAAAATTGTGAATTGATATTGTTGACATATTAATGTGGAATAATGAATTTATTAATTCAACTCGCTCACCTATAAAAAATTTTAAAATTCATTACAAAAGATCTCAATAAAACCTAAATGAAATACAAAAAGAATCTTTATTTAATAAAATTATCTTTTCATATTGCAATGCAAACATTAATATCATTAAGTACATTTTTGTTCTGTTGCTATGAAGCTTATTTACATCAAATCAAAAAAAAGTTTACCAGTGACAGGTTGTCATGCAAGCACTGCATATATTTTGTAAACAGTAAAATGCTCCAGTTCAATGCTTCGAGAACAAGTAAAATACATTCGAACACGAGACAGTACTCACCTGATAAACACAATCAATCTGTAGGTGCACAATGACTATCAAAGCACAGCATTAATTTATTAATATGCTATGAAGTTCACATTTGAACTTACGTTGAACACATTCTTATAGTTTGGAATAAAAAGACCTCACAGGAAAGCTGGATTATTTGAGACTGGTATTCACAAACACAATTTGAAACAAGCACAAAGTGATACCTGCAACACAGACTCACCTTAACCCCAATGCATATACAGACCTAAGCCCCCTCTAATAATGCAATGGAGTTTGTTTGGGGATGCTTCCTGCTCATTAGTAAGCAGAAAGGAAACCAAGGACATAGGCTCAAAGCTGCCCTCCTTTCCCAGAATATATTTGGCAAAGGTTGTAGACTTGAACAGAATGAAATTTGCAAATAAATGAAAGTTTCCTAGATATGTGCCTGTTTCCACTTGACTTTCATAGATTTGCATAAATGTTTTGGCCGTAATTGTACAATGGTATTAGTAACAGAACTAAAACTAAAACTAAAACTAAAACTAATTTGTATGTTCATTCTGTCTACTATAACTAATATTACACAGTTTCAGTACAATGAACTTTGAGGTTGCTAACATGGTTACGAAAAGAATATGCAGTATCAATGCTAATAAGTGCCCTTAGCAATTAAGTCAGCAAAAATAATTCTTTGGAGTGAATAACAGGCTGACGCCTAATCAAGGAGCATGTTCCAATTGTTAGTGCAAGTTACAAGTATCATCCGTTTGACGGATTCAGTTGGTTGATACATGAAGTAACATGACCAAGAGAAAATTAAAGGCTGGGTAGCAACCAAGGATTTGGCATGGTTTATGACAACTTAACCAAGAGTGCGTTTTAGGCTAAAATTTATTGAGGAATCGAGAGCTGACTTGAATCACAAAGTCAAACAGTTTATAACCACCACCCAAATATTCTGAGTTTTTAATATAGTTTAAATTAATAAATCTCTTGTGGTGATGCTCATGAGTAATCCAGGACCTGATGTTTATCACTGTACTGATTCAGAATCAGCAACAATTATTAACCTACAGTGTGATACAGTCAATTTGCCACAATAATCTAACTGTTAGGAAAGACACACCTTATGTAAACAAAATGTTTGTTGTATTGTTAACTAGTACTGTACAAAATTAATCTGATTATCTTCCCCTATCTTCCACCATAGTTTTGTAGGTTTTACTCCCAATGCAGGTAAGTTATTTATATTCCTTCTTCAGTGGTTATTTGTATGATTAGACAACTTTTTGACCTCTTCCATGCATTTCCAATTCTAGCTAAAACTACTATTGACATCGTATTGCCATGGAAAGTTTTTTATTCATTGTTAGATCTACTCTAAGTTGTGCCTGAAAGGTTAATTGCTTATCAGCCAAACCTGGCTAATTGACCATCTCCAACCAGCTAGGGTATAACGTCAGTACTAGAGCATTAACCAAATGTTCAACCACTCCATGGGCTAGGTACACTAATCAGTTTTCTCAGAAGGCATCAGTTTCAGCTCAAATCTGTACTCTTGCTGCAAATTCTATCCCCTTTTTAGACACTACCTCAGATTGAACCAATGTTTACAATGTTAGCATGTTATTTAGTCCTGCACTGTACTTGTGATCCTTTCCACTAGAAGAACCACCTACTTTCACCTCTGTAACAGTGTATCCTCTAATTTTCTTACTGGCTGAACAAGCTTCCAAGGCCCGTGCCTGGCAATGACTTCAGCAAGTGGAAGTGATTGCCACAATTGATGTGCCAATGCAAATCATAGATCATTGGAACATCTGCACACATGTGAGCCACACCACATCGACAGAATGTTGCTTTGTGACATTGTCTCTTCCTGTGCCTCAGAACATCTGCTGCTGGAATTTACATCCATGTTCTTGTCCCCTCTAAATCCAAACACACAAATGTCCTCCTGAATGGCTTCTCATCCTCGGTATATTACAGCTCATCCAAATTACTGCAGCCCATAGTCCATCTCCAACGTATTAATCACTCTTGTTCTTGCTGAGCCATGTTGACTCAGTTCTTTTAACATTTCCAATTTAGCATTCTTTACCACATCTTAAAAACCATTGATGACTCCTTCATAATTCTAACCTCTTCTATCCCTATAACCCCATCAATACTTACCATGCATCTGACTCTACACCCAAGCCCCAAATGATATTTATAGCTCTGAATGCCTGGCAGATGGGCAAACTTTAATGGTAGGAACTTTTTGGAGGTGTCAGTAACATTAAATCGTTAATTCTATGTGGATTTTTAACAAAATTTTCAATAAGCATCTGTAGTTTCAAGCTATTTGTATTCACCTGAATTAAAAAATAAAATAGCACTGAAAATAGTGAGAAAATAATTTAGAATTGTAGTTGATGAGTGATTCATAAATATTAATTTTACAAAAATTGAGGCATTTGATGTTGTTTGCTCCTGATTATTCATTTCTCATTTTTCCTTGATTATTCTTAGTAAATCTGATATATTTTTGTTTAATCACTCTGATATTAGGTAGTTTAACAGGTAAATTGTTAATTGAATCTTTTTATTTTAGCCCTGGAAAATTGTGATTGCCATACACTTGGGACTCTTCAAGTTTCTGAGGCCCAGTTTTTAGGTCATGATACAGCATTATGCTAAAATTAGTAATATTGTTCATTTAAGTCTACTCTGTCCTGTGAGCAGCATATTTAATAAAATCATAGAATCCCTACAGTGCGGAAGTAGGCAATTCAGCCCATTGAGTCCATGCCCACCTCCAAAGACCATCCCACCTAGACCCTGCCCACAAACCCTGTAACACTGCATTTCCCATGGCTAATCCACCTACCTGTATATTCCTGGATACTACAGGCAATTTAGCATGGCCAGTCCACCCAACCTGCATATCTTTGGACTGTGGGTGGAAACCAGACCACCAGGAGCAAACCCACGCAGACCATGCAAACTCCACACACCCTGAAGCTGTGAGGCAGCTGTGCAACCACTGAGCTACCACACTGCTGATTTTGCTTCATAATCATATTAAAGAGAAAATGACAATATGTGGAGGTTAGGCCTAATCAATCAAAATTATTGGGCTGGACTTCAGCCACATAATTGAGGTTTTAATTTCCAGTCTGAATGAGTGCCCAGAATGAGAAGAAGTGGCACATGACCAATAAGAAAGGGCTGTCTATGTTTTGATCAGCCCTGTTCTGAGGAAGGGTCACCAGACCTGAAATGTTAACTCTGATCTTTCCAGCACTTTCTGTTTCTGTTTTTGATAAGCCCTGTTGCATGCAGCATATCCCTAAACATTCAATCATGAATGGCATTGCAAAAAAAACAGGAAGATTTTGGAAGTGACTGAGACTCGTATCAGTAAAGGTTGGAGAGCAGATCCCCTGCAGCCTTGTATAATGGCAAAGATAAAGATCAATTTTGCAGGGAGAGAGATCAGATATTTAATTCTCTGTACTATCTGCAAGTGATCTAAAGCAGCTGCACATATTTCAACAGTTAGATTTAGTGTTTAGCTTGTCAGGATAGTAATCACAAAAAAACAACCATTGAATGAGGACTTGTGGCTATTACAATGGCTCAATCTACTTGTGGTTAAGTGTCAGCCTGCCTCAGTTGGCAGCCATTTTGAGTTTGTTTGTTCAAGCCCTACTACAGAAGTTAAGCACAAAATCTACATTGAAATGCTAACAGAAGATTATGGCAGTTGCAAGCCTTCAAATTAAGCATTAAACCAAGATTTCCTCTCCTTGTTGGGTCAACATTAAAATTTTCCCAAAGGTTTTCCAGCTGGTTGTTTCCAGTATCTCTGACAAAACAGTTAAAATTGCCATTTCTGCTGTTCCTTCAAGAATTTCTACGCTCATCAACTGAAGTTACAGAAGCAGACTAGGAGAACCCTATAGAAGTTCAGAGCCTGTATTTTGTTTCTTGAACAAGAGTAGGGAGTTCTCCACGTGTCCTGGTTATCATTTATACCTCAAACACCTCCACATAAACAGAATCATTCATCCAGATCTTTCTGACTGTTTAACAAAAATCATTACATTTTAATTGTTTTCCAAGTGCATTACGATTTTTCCAAGGCATTTTAACTCTTGTATGGATGCACATTTTGATATCTATTCACATTGACAACTTATTTTGCTCAAAAGTATGATTTGCATGTCTAAAATTATGAGCCATTTGTTCTCAGTATTGCCACATTAATTAAGTGTGATTTTAGTGGAGCTACTCCAGTGCAATTTGGAGTGCATATACTAAAGTTTTCATGAATGATATGTTGAGCACAAATTCAAAGTTCAAAGACAAATTCTCCTGTCATTAACTTATATAATTTCTAAAAGTTCTCAAATGTTTTGATTGCTCATTTCTCAGTCTTGCTTCATGTCCCGGTGAATGAGTTAGATTAAGGTCTTAAGAGGGACTCACCCAACCCCATTCCTTAGTCCTAGTAAATATTTCCATGATAATCACAGGTTACATATTGCGTTCATTCATGCAAATAAGATTTGTTATTGTAATACTGTTGTGTTGTGATACTCCGTGAGAAAGTGAAAGTGATATTGGTTCAAGCAGAATTACAAAATGAATGAAAGAAACAATTGAGAAAGCCCAAAGATTAGAGGCATGTTATTTAGCCAATCCTTGTTGGGCAATATACATCATGTTTACCTAGTACAATTATATATATATAGCTGAAAATGGGTATACTTGTAATGAAATTTGCTATCAGAAATGCTACAAGTTAAAAATTGAAACATTTCTAACTTATGAAAAATGTGTTGGAATTTTACCTTGGCCCTCATTAAGTTCGAATAAGAGCACCATTATCACATCAGGAATTGGCTTTTAGGATAGGAAAGAATAATCAGTTACAATATTGGTTTAGCAGCAGTGAAGGTCCTTTTATAATCTCACTGATTAATTAAAAGGAATAATCAAGTCTAATATTTGCAATAAGAAATGACTTACTGTGACCACTTAGAACAGGATACTGTCTATTAGCATAAGCAACAGGAGATGGCACCTTAGAAATATTGATTTTCTTTTCAGCAAGAGATTCATATTTAAGATATCACCTGCTTAGCAATACACCTGATGCACTTCCAGCTCATTGAAGTTTAGTGGGTTGCCATAATTGTGGTATATACATGTTAACAGAAATACATTTCCTGTTGACAATATTTAGTTTCTCAGTACATAACTGAGTTTTCCACGAAGAGGCGCAACCTCAAACATTTTTTTTATTGTTTAAAGTTACAAGTTTATTAAGCAATCCCATTACATAGTACAGCATTACAGACGAACCTCGTTAATACAAACTGATCTTTCTATTGCAAAGATTACTATGGCTTGCTGTTTTACCTGTCTTGTAGAAACTATTTCTTGTTAGTTTGATGCTCTATGCAATGTTAACGGCAAATCCATGTGCACCAGTTTGTTCCCACTTAGCATCACATCTGCTGAGTTCTCATTCGAATAGTGCACTGTCAGTGCCTATTTTCTACTTTGGTGTAAAAGAGTTATGAATCATTGAAAATGAGCCAGTGTAGCTGCTATAGGAGATTGTTTAATTCAGCCTATTGAGCTTTAATGGATTCCCATGATAGTTTTCAATTCATTTATTCATAACCATTGTATTTTCTATTGCAAATATTTGCATTATCAGTGAATGGGGTTGATTCGCAGTAAGGGAAAGGAATATACCATAGCAGTTTGTAGTAACAAAGCTTGTCTGTATTATGGCTGGGTAAATGGCAAGGTATGAAAGGCAGGGCTCACCCCTTACATTCTACTTTAAATCCTACCATTACTTTCCAATCCTTTATACGTGCCCTTTAGTTTGACATCACAAAACTGATGGGGCACGGGTAGGTTGTGGTTTCCTTTAGTTTATATATGCGCCTGCAGAATACTACATTTGTTTCCCACCTTAATACTCACACCATTTCTTATTAACCAGCAGAATAAGTGTATATTAGTAATGATTTTGATGCTGTCTGCTTCCTGCGAGGCCATTTTTGGTCTGGTTGCTGTTGTGACAAATTCATTCTAGGTGCTCCTGGTTGAGCTGCTTGAGCAATGTGTCCTGCCCACCATTTCCTGGCCCCACTCCCGCTGGCTGGACTCTTGCAGGCCTCGCCCCATCGTCTCAATTGGTAGGAAACAGGAAGCAAGGGCTGCCAATAGGCAGCATCCACTGTACACGGAAAGTGTCAGGTAGATTGAGGATTCCAACATAACCTGGTTGGGAAAAACAGGTTTTGTAAACTAAAACATCTTTCTTCATTCCACTATAAAAATATTGTTAACATTTTGCAATGTATTCTGGACGGTGCTTTATTTGATTTAGACCTTATTTCTTTGCAGTAGACGGCATCATTAGCTGAAAGCTCAAACTGCTTCCAAGCCTTTGCCAACTCACTGAAGTCAGCCACTAGGATGAGCATATGGGCTTTTGTAACGGATAACACTGTCTAAATTTCTTTACTGTCTGGAAGCCTGCAATCCCATTCAGTCTGGTAGCAGAGCTGGAAAAGTAAAATGGATGGAAATCTCTACATCTCATGGCTTTCTGGCACAGGGCATTAGATCACAACTTTGCATCTTTGCCATCATGACATGGCAGTCATCAGTACAACTCTGGAGCAATAGACACTTTATTTACAGTATTTAATCTCCATTCCTCCTCCTCCAAGAGATGATGGTGGATGCAGCGATTTTGAATATTTTTAAGACCAAAGTACATGGATACTTGATAAGCAAGAGGATGAAAAGTTATTGGAGGTAGGTGGGAATGTGGAGTGATCAGATAAGCCATGATCTTATCTTATGATAGAGTAAGCTCAAAGGGCCCAGTGGCCTACTCATGCTACATGTTGGTTTATATATTGGGTGACACATTGTGAAGCATAATTCCACTGTTGAAGGCAATGCACCACTACACTTTATAAGTGGTCATTTTCATGTTTGAATGTGGGCAGTAAAAAGACACTTTGCAAATTACAGCAGAGCATGATCTTGTCCTTGGCAGGCATCCATATAACTACTTTCTAACAACAGTTACTGAGTAATGTTCAGGAGCAAGAACTTTGAAAGATTTTGTCCAGTTTGGGAATAGCAATTGCCCTCCCCAGTGTTGAGTTTGTTAGCAGGGGCACATGTTACTCTTGGCAACGGGGAAGTGGTCAGCTTTCACCAGGTTAGCCCTTGTGGCAGATTGTCACTCCACTGCTGGTAAAATGGCAGCAGCAGCTGTAGGAGACCCATAATTGGCTACTTAAATGGCCTAATTGGCCTTTAGACAAGAGGGACTCTGCCACTTGTGAAGTGCTATAGTGGAGGAAAGGTGACAGGAACACAAACCCTTATTCTCCCATCTTGTAATGGGCCCTATCACTTCAGAGCTCATTGTAAGAGGGCCAGTAGAGTCCAGTCCAATGAGAACATTGTGGCTGGAATGAATTAGATGAAGGATGGGATTCATATTCATCTTTACCTGTGCAATGAAAGGAGTGATGAGAGCCCCCACTCGTGCCATCCCACTGCACGTTCCTAATCCTAATGCACGGGTTGCAGTTGGGTAAACCTGGAAGAAAAAAAAAACCAATGAGGTAATAAAGTGAAGGATGATAATTGGAGCTGGTCTAAACCACTTTGTATTGCTACTTTACTGCTCACAGCCTCTATAAAAGGAATTTAAAGCAGGGATCACAACCAGAGGAGGAGAGAGTAAGAAATGGAGAGGTTCAGAGTGGTGGAGCTAAAAATTTGTTGGAAATGGCATTTTCTTAAGAACAGAGGTTGCAAGGGGGAAGAAACTGGGCAGAAGCTCCACAAACCAGCAGGAGGGTGATTGAACTTGCAGCCACTACTGGTAGGGTACAAGAAATAGGGAACAAAGTGAGAATGTTAGTAAAGCAAACATTCATTTGGGGAATTAAACCAAGAGGAGATCATTAAAGTACAGTGGAGTGATAGACAATGAAGGAAATTGGAAACAAGAACAGGAATTTTGTAGAGAACTCATCAGGGAATTGAGAGCCAGTGCAGCATGGAGAAGATTGGTGGTGTAAATCAGGGTTCAATGCAGGTGCAAACCCAAGTTGCAATGTCTTGAATGAATTGGCTAGATGGGGGTGTGAGTTATTGGAGGCAGGGTGCAGTCACAAGACCGTAAAACAAGACCTTCATATACTAAGTTATGGACTGGGGTTTTGGCATCAGGGGATAAGAGACAGCTATAAAGGTAGTGGATGATGCAGCGGTAAATCAGCAGGCAGTGTAGTGTGAACTTGGAGGAGAAAGCTTAACTTAGTAGTTGCAAACCATTTTATACTAACATTACAAATTTCATGCACATTTAGCCCAAAATTCTTGTCACCTTACAGTTCATCTGTATTCTCTTTAGTGTACTCCTCCGTCTTGACACATGCAAATTGTTTGAGGGAATCTGAATTTAACTCTTGGTCTCAGAATCATTATTCTAACTTTAATTGCCACTCTCAGGTGAAGATAGTTTTTAAAAATCTGTCAATCTATTAGTATAAATTCCAATCAGTGAAATGTACTCAACTCTCCCAATTTCATCATATTGTGAGCCTTTATGTATGCATCCTCAGAACGTGAGCATCACTGGCAAAGCCACATGTATTGTCCATTCTTGAGAAGAGGATAGTGAGTTTTCTTGAATCACCGTGGTGGCTTCAGAGAACTGAGTATCTTGCTAGTCCACATTAAAATGCAGTGAAAGAATCAACAATGTTTGGGTCTGGTTAAACACAGTTCTCCATTTTACTGCTATAAAAGGACATCAGTGAAGCAGTTAGATTGACAGTATGACAGTCCAACAGTTTCACATTTGTTTTAATTGAATAATTTAAAAACTGCTTCATGAACTGCCATTGTGATTTTCTGGGTTGCTAGTCAAACAACATAACCATTACACTGTTGTACTCATAGGAAGTGAATACCTTGGCTCTAGAATACTTTCATGTAACCGTATATTGATCTTACCTCAGGAGTATAAACATATGCAGCCTGAAAACCACCGGATATGAAAGCTCTGGCAATAAAGAGGAATACAGTGAGAGCCAACCTGCAGAAAAGAACCAGAGAAACAGTCATCCCATCAGATAAAGAGAGAAGCAAATAGAGTGCTGGAGAAACTCAGCAGGTCTGGCAGCATCAGTAGAGAGAGAGTTAATATTTTGAGTCTGGTATGTCTCTTCTTAGAACTGAGATAAAGAACTCTGATAATATAAAAGGAATTGGAAGCAACACATAGACACAAGGTCTTCTGTGTATAGAAGCACAGGAGATGGATGAGATACTAAACAACTTCTTTGTGTCAATTTTTACTCTGGAGAAGGAAGTGGAGGCTAGGGAACTCGGGGAATTAAATATTGATGTCTTAAAAACAGTCCACATTACAGAAGAGGAGGTGGTGGAGGTCTTAAACAACATAAAGATGGATAAATCTCCAGGACCTGATCAGATGTATTCCAGGACATTGTGGGAAGTTAGACAAGAAATTGCAAGACCCTCTAGCAGAGGAATAGGTATCATCTACAGCCATGAGTGAGATGCTGGAGGACTGGAGGGTGGAAAACAACTGTCTTTATTTAAGAAAGGCTAAAAGGAGAAGCCTGGGAACAATAGATCAGTAAGTCAGACATCAGTGGTGTGTAGGTAACAAGGTGTAGAGCTGGATGAACACAGCAGACCAAGCAGCATCAGAGGAACAGGAAGGCTGACGTTTCGGGCCGAGACCCTTCTTCAGAAATGGGGGAGGTGAAGGGGGTTCTGAAATAAATAGGGAGAGAGGGGGAGGCGGATAGAAGATGGATAGAGGAGAAGATAGGTGGAGAGGAGACAGACAGGTCAAAGAGACGGGGATGGAGCCAGTAAAGGTGATTGTAGGTGGGGAGGTAGGGAGGAGATAGGTCAGTCCAGGGAGGACGGACAGGTCAAGGGGGTGGGATGAGGTTAGTAGGTAGGAGATGGGGGTGGGGCTTGAGGT
This sequence comes from Rhincodon typus, assembly GCF_021869965.1. NCBI lineage: Eukaryota > Metazoa > Chordata > Chondrichthyes > Orectolobiformes > Rhincodontidae > Rhincodon > Rhincodon typus. Next base: position 1,309 of record NW_025967623.1, on the reverse strand, counting down.
GGGAGGAGGGGATAGGTGGGAGGAAGGACAGGTTAGGGAGGCGGGGACGAGCTGCGCTGGTTTTGGGATGCAGTAGTGGGTGGGGAGATTTTGAAGCTTGTGAAGTCCACATTGATACCATTGGGCTGCAGGGTTCCCAAGCGGAATATGAGTTGCTGTTCCTGCAACCTTCGGGTAGCATCGTTGTGGCACTGCAGGAGGCCCAGGATGGACATGTTGTCTGAGGAATGGGAGGGGGAGTTGAAATGGTTCGCGACTGGGAAGTGCAGTTGTTTAGTGCGAACCGAGCGTAGGTGTTCTGCAAAGCAGTTCCCAAGCCTCCGCTTGGTTTCCCCGATGTAGAGGAGGCCACAACGGGAACAGCAGATGCAGTATACCACATTAGCAGATGTGCAGGTGAACATCTGCTTGATGTGGAAAGTCTTCTTGGGGCCTGGGATGGGGGTGAGGGGGGAGGTGTATCGGCAGGTGTAGCACTTCCTGCAGTTGCAGGGAAAAGTGCCGGGTGTGGTGTAGGTTGTTGTTGATGGGGATTCCAAGCGATAGGATTCACATGCATTTGGAAAGGCAAGGAATGATTAGGAATCATCAGCATGGCTTTGAAATCATGTCTCACAAATTTGGTTGAGTTTTTTCAGGATGTAAACAAAAAGGTTGATGAGGGCAGAGCGGTAGACAATGTCTACATGAATTTGGTAAAGCTTTTGACAAAGTTTTGCATGTAGACTGATTGATAAAGTTAGATCACATGGGATTCAGGGAGAGCTTGCCAATTGAATACAAAATTGGCTTGACAGTAGGAGACAGAATATGGTGATGGAGGGTTATTTATCGGACTGGAGGCCCGTGTTCAGTGGTGTTTCACAGGGATCAGTGTTGGGTCCACCTTTGTTTGTCATTTATATAAACAATTTGGATGAGAATTTAGGACGCATAGTTAGAAAGTTTGTGGATGATACCAAAATTGGTAGTATAGTCAACAGTGAAGAAGGTTATCTCAGATTACAAAGAGTTCTTGATCAATTGGACCAATGGGCTGAGAAGTGGCAGACGAAGTTCAATTTGGATAAATGCAAGGTATTGCATTTTGGCAAAACATACAAGGGCAGGACATATACAGTTAATGGTAGGGTTTTGGGTAGTGTTGTCAAACAGAGAGACCTAGGGGTTCAGGTTCTTTCATTCTGACTAAAATGTTTCTCTGCAGCCAATGTGATACCTCACATTGTCACTTGAACCCAGCAACAATTCAGAGGAGGTGCGGTCTCCAGTGAAGGTCAGTGTTAGGAATATCTGTAACCAGGTACTT
>NW_025967622.1:0-25000 GCF_021869965.1 Rhincodon typus | reverse complement strand
TAATTGTTGCTAGGTTATTTGTTGATGAAAATATTATCACACACAAGAACACTCCTGTGATCATGCCCATGTTTGTAGATCTAACAGCCATTCTGTATTACCAATGTTCAACAAATACAAAGATCTAAATAACCAGTTAACACTGACATTAGTTAAGGGAGGAATATTCGCCATGAGTACTCCACATTATCCATCTTAGTTGAAGTGCTCACCAAAGCACAGCACCTTGTAAGTATTGTATTAAGAGTATTAACCTATACTGTATGTGTAGTGAGGTTTGAACTCATAACCTTCCAACCCAGGTTGAGTCAGCTGCAACTTTGGAAGTGTGTGTTACTGACAGAGTTCCAGTTTCTAACACTAACATCTCTAATCCTCATAACTTTAAAGTTAATCACCTTACAAAAGAAAACTAAAATACTGCAGATGCTGGAGATCTGAAATAAACACAGGAGCTGGAGAAACTTAGCAGTGGAGCAAGAGAGACCAAGTTAATGTTTCAAGGGTGAGGTAACACTTCTTCTGAACAAGAGCTTTGAAGATGAATCGGAAGACTCAAAACATTGACAACTGTCTCTTTCTCTCTCTCTCCGTAGCTGCAGCCAGACCTGTTGAATTTCTTTAGCACTTTGTGCTTTTAGTTCAAAAAGAAATTAACAACTTTAGTTTAATGAAGAGCTCTATTCAACTCATAGTATTATTTGTTTTTCTCTTCATAGGCACTACCAGGCCTGAGGTTCTCGAGAATTTTGTTTTTCATCCAGATTTACAGCATCCACAGTATTTTGACTGTTGAAAAATATTATATGAACTATTCTCAGACTGCCTCAGTAATTCTTCGTGACTTGTTGATAGGAGACAACAGGAGTAGTCTATCAGCCATTCAGGTTGAATTCTGTTTTCCATTTACAGAGAAGTATCTTGCCTTTGCCCAGTGCTCGACAATAATGAGGAATCATGCAGAAAATATCAAACAAAGCTGCAGGGAAATTGCAAACTTTCCCAAGTTTAAAAGGCTTTCTGGTCAACTATTTCATTTCCAACAATAGTTGTGACAGCGCTGTAGACAAATGTACTCTGTGTATTTTTAACCCCTGTCAACTGAGAAAGTTCGCCTGTGATGGCTATTAATGGATAGTTGCTGAATCACAAATCTCTTGCAAACTACAACAAGGAGCAATCCCCAGCCACATTAGGTTTGGACAGTTCAAGGCAATTCTGACATATGAAGTAGATGTGAAAGTACACTAAAAGTACCCAGTTCAAGCACAATAAAATCTCTCCTCACTGTAAAATCAATACGTTTGTCATAACAACAATATAACAACAACCTCAAAGTGAGACTGGATTTTAAGAAAGATGAATTGCAGTGCATGTTATTGTAATGTGCTGTACAGAACACAAAGATTCCAGGTCCACTCTCTGTCCTATTGGACCATACCCTGGGTAGCAGTATGGCAGTTGTAATTACACTCAGCATTCTAGGACACAATGAGATGAAATCAGTCAGATTCCCCAATGCCAAATACTGTCCAGTGATTCCTTGTGGAAAGGGCAAGTTCTTGGGCTTTGAACAAGGACAGGACTTGGGACAGCTTGGTGCCCAAATAGTGGAATGGTGTACTATCTCTCAGCCGTCCTACTGCAAAGAATGAGATAGTATCTAGATGGAAGCTTCCCCCTGTGAAGGAGTTTGACACTTAAAAGAGATTAGTTAAAAAAAACTAAGTAATGTGCTTTCCTTACTGACAGTGAGTTTTTACGAAATAAGATGCTTAAGTGATTGATGAGGGAAAAGATGTTAATTAATTACTTTAAAACTTAGAATTCCAAAATGGAAATTATTAGTACTTTGTCAGGAAAAGGTTCAAGTATAAAACTGACAGACTGTAACTGTATGTGACTACCTTTTGGACTGGACAATTAAAAAGAAGTGGTGCAGTGTGCTTGTTCGGGAACTTTTAATTGAAGAATGCTAATTTCATCGGAGTCCTGACTGACTGTCTTCAATTATAACTTACTCTGCAAGATACTGAAAATCACTATCATTTATTTCTGCTTTAAAAGAAAAATAGTAGATTAAAAATATATCGAACTACAGAGTTATAAGAAAATTACCCATTCCAAAACTGACAGACACAGCCCCGGAAATTCCCATTCTGTGTTCACTTTGCTATGCTTTGTATGAATTATCCAACATGCATTTCCTGCCTTCTGAATTGACTTTGTTTGAAACTGTGACTCATTGCAACTTATAATTATTGTCCCAATAATGTAGATTCAATTTCCGCACTGGCTGAGGTTATCATGAAGGATTCTCCTTCTCTACCAATTTCCTTCCCTGAGGTGAAGTGACCCTCAGGTTAAATTACCAGTAGTTGTCTCCCTCTAATGAGAGAATGGCCTTATGGTCTGATAGGACTATGGCAATTATACCTTACCTTATAATTATTGTCCAGGAACTATAAACTCTTGAGATCTCTAGCTTTCTCCTGCTTCTAAAACACAAATTAAATCCTGCTAAACCATTGCTTCTTAATGTATTTCATCTGAATGTTAATGCTGCCTTGGACTCCCTTTTCCCATCTTTAAAATAGAGATGTTGATAAAATGTTAAGCAAGTATTTACAGTATAAGGAACCTGGAGAAAAAAATTGGGTTAAAGGGTTGCAGTTCAGTCAGCCATAATCTAACTGAATGGCGGAATAGGTTTGAAGGGCTGAATGGCTTGTTCGTATGAAATGCACTTTGATGTATTTAAGGCCCATGTTAAAAGATCCATTCAGATACCCTTTTCTCTCTTGAATCTTGGCAGTAATTCCATATCTGTCTTGTTTGGGAGGAGGGGAAATAGCATACGTGTCAAAGAGGTGTTTGCAGCAAACCATTCACTGTGGTTGGTAGCCATGACGATCTGAGATTTGTGGGTTACAAGTCTGGTAGTTCTTGGTGGAAAGATTAATAAAACCAATACTTTGCGTATGAAGGTGCTCTTGGCAACACAAGGCTTGTATTTATTTATTTGAGTTGGATGTCCTTTCCAGAATCTTCATAATTCCCCTGTTGTTAGCTTGAATTTGCCTTTTTTAGACCATGTTCAAATACAGATGGTGGACGATGCTTACAGTTTAGATGTTTCTTCAATAAATGATGAAAATGAATTGAAAACCTCAATATCTAACACATCTACATCATAATACATAAATGAGTGAAAATAAATTGGACTTTTTTTTTACCCTTTGTGCTTTGGTTTATGAATTTTAAAAAAAAGCAATTTTAAAAATCCACAAGTATAGCAGCCTGTGGTTTCAAAAGTGGATACTAATGTAAAATAACACTTTTCCATCGTGATTTCATTCGTGAATGCTCCCTTCCGAAGTGTCAAAAGGCAGAAGGATTGGGATAGGGGAATAAAAATCAGTCTTCTCCAAGGCTTAATCTTTCAATCTCTCTATTTTGGAATTAAAATAAAAAGGGAGAAATTGTTCCTGGTATGCCAGATGTGCTAATTAGATGCTACTGTAACTTTGCAATTGCAGAAGATAAGGAAATATTATTGACACCTTCCTCTGTAAATACATGTACATTGTTACAAAATAGCACTGATGAAAGAATCTGTCCCAAAATTGAATTCCATAAAACCCAAATATTCAAATGTTCTTGTGACGAAGGGCTGCACATATTAACACATTTTCTGATATCCTTTGCCTTACCCTCTGAAAGCAGTGTCAGTGTGAATATAGTGCTGAGACTACAGAGAATGTTAATTATGAAATAGACACAAATAACCCATACATAATTGTACAAATATTGAAACAATATAAGTAAGGAACTTGCATTTATAAAACATCTTTCACAACCTCAGGTTTCCTAAAGAAATTCACAGCCAGTGAAATGCTTTTGAAGTGTATTCACTGTTGTAATGTGGGAAGTGCAGCAATGAACGCTCACGGGAATTTGTCCCAGTACAACAACTGCCCCTTTGTTTTTACGAGATAGATATTGAGGGACAAATATTGACCTGGGCACATAAGAATACAGGAGCATGAGAGCTGCAGTAGGCCATTCAGCCCTTCAAGCTTGCTCTACCTTCAATAAAATTACGGTTGATAATCAAACTCAACATAATTTTCCTGTGCTATCCCTTCTACATCTTGGATATCATTACTATCCAGGACTTTGAGCATGTTCAAGACAGAAATCAATAATGATTGAACTGCCACAGACCTCTGGAATTCCAACAATTCACCACCTTCCAAATGAAGAAATTCCTCCTCATCTTAAATGGCCTATCCATTATCCTGAAATATGCTCCCTAGTTTTAGACTCACCAAGCAGGGGAACCATTCTATCTTATCGACCCTGTCACACCCTGTAAGAATTTTGTAGGCTTCAAGGAGACAATCTCTTAATCTTCAACACTGTAGGGAGTAAGTGCCCAGCTTTCTCAATCACTCCTCTTTAGACAATCCTACCATCCCAGGGACATTAAAACTATACACAATACATTAGGTGTGTGTGATAACTCAGGAAGCCTATGGATGCTGGAAATCAGAAACACAAGCAGAACCTCCTGTAGAAGGGTCACTAGACTCAAAACATTGACTCTGCTTTTTCTCCACAGATGCTGCCAGACCTACTGGGTTTTCCCAGCAATTTCTGAGAAGGGACACTTCATTTATTGTTGAACATGAAAATAGACCCACTACTCATGGCTAATCCCAACCTGGACAGACAGTTCTGCAGATGCATCCCTGGGTCTGCAATATTATTTTTCTTTTATACTCAGAAGTGCTGTCACACTGATGCTGAGTGACTTTCACACCACCAAAAGCACAGACCTTTTTCATTTTTATTTTTTTAAATTTCTAACCACCACCAGTGATCACTCGTGTAGCCAGCTGAATATTTACCAGTAAAGGCGATTATGGGCAGTGCAAAACATCTGGGTCTACTTTATCTCTTCTTTATACTCCAAAGTGCTATTATGCATAACTGAGCAATCTTCCCACCATCAAAATTACCGTGACAATTTTTGTTTGCATTTTTTAGAAGACTACTAACCACCACTAGTATAAACACCAGTGTAGCCAATTCAATATTTACATGCAAAACCCATTATGGGCAATGCAAACCATCAAAAGTGAACAGGATGTTGGGGGGTGTAGGCAGAGAGATAAGGGACTAAATCAAAATGGAGTTGAAGGCAGAAATGAAGCAGTATATCCATTGTGGTGCGCACCTCACTCTAAAGGTTTAGAGAGGCTTAGATGGACACCATGTACACCCTCTCCAAGGACACCCAGGCATGAACATAACCACAGAAGAGGGGCAAACAGTCGGCAGAGATGACCCCCCTCTGCAGCCAGCTGCCTGGACCTGTTTATAGCCAACCTGGCCAGGGTCAGGAGTAGACCTGTGAGGTGGTCCTCCAATCTGCCTGTACCTTTCTGCACCGGGTGCCCAAAGATCAGGAGCACGGGTCTGAATTTCAACTAAAAAATGCAACAAAAGATTTTTTCAAATAGCTAAAAAGGGAGTCCAAATGCCCGCAACCAATATACACAATGGTCCATGGACTCCAGTGCACCACAAAATAAACAGTTGGGGTTGTGAGTCCTTGAAGTACCGCAATCGGCGATGTTAAGGTATTGTTGAGTGCAACACCTTCCACCCCAGGTCCCTGATGGAAAGAGGGAAGACTCCTGTGTAGAGAGCCCTCCACCGGGGATCCCCACCCCGCCCGGCTGCAAATAAACTCGTTGAGAGGTGTCCAGATGGCAGACGTGGGAGTCGAGATGGATGGTGCAGCGACAGCCTGTACAAAAAAATGAGCCTGCTTTGTCCTATTTTTTAATCAACCTCTTTAGAGATTTTATTACACACCTCTGGAGCAGGTGGGACTTGAACCCGGGCCTCCTGACTCAAAGGTAGTGATACTACCACTGAAGGACTCTGTTATGGATCAGACTAAAGCCCCTCCAAATATATTGAGAAGATAGCCCAGACCCTAACTTTTTCTTATTTTTAAAGGCAAGTGTAAGGCAGTGTGTTCCAGATGCAACTCGATTGGTCGAACTACCGGGCTTGAAGCAAAACACACATTATTCTGAAACTATAGTAAAAATACAAACAAAAGAAAGAAGAATTGGAATACATTAACTCTATTGGAAAACTTAACAGAATAGTATATTAATTAAATACTAAGCACAATTGTTACAATATTGTAACATCCCATAAACACATCCTTGGCAAAGGCAAATTCAGCAAAATAGATTGTCTCACATGCAATTCTCCAGTCCAGGAGGAAAGGACGTTAAGAGAAAACTGTGAGAAAGAGAGAGAGAGAGGGGTAGAAAGAACTCAAGTGTTTTGCTGTAGCAGGAAGAGAAATATAGCAGGTTCTAAACTCCAACAGCCACTGAATATTAAGCCAAAATTCTGGTTCTGTGGGAGTTTGACCCCAACCCTTCATGCTGCTTCTATTGTTTTAATTAAAAAAATACTCAAATTCGCGAAACGTCAACTTTCCTGCTCCTCTAATGCTGCCTGGCCTGCTATGTTCCAGCTCCACACTGTGTTATCTCAAGTTCTCACAAGTTATTTACTTTATCGACTTGGAACAGACCACTTCACACTTCTGTCTCACATTGTCTTCATTAAAAACAGGACAAAATACACCTCTTAAAGTCATAGTTTCCTCACAGCTCAAGTAATGAGTTCTAGCTGGGCAGACCATTGGCTGTTGCTAAGGGAACTCATACTCAATGAGCTCCACCAGCCGATTAATTAGTGATCCCCTATGGGCCTTGTAGAGGTTATCAAAGTGCAGTTTTACCCAAGCTCTGTACAATTGCCGCAAGATGTCTGTTCTCAAATCCTCTTGTAATATAGGCCAATGTACCATTTGCTTTCCTAATTATTAACTGCACTTGAATGCTAGCTTTCAATGATTCATGAATAAGAACACGTAAGTCCCTTTGGACATCAACGCTGCCCAACCATGCATCATTTGAGAAATACTGTCACATCAACAGAGCTACCAATTTGTCTGAAGTTAATACTGTGAGATCTTTTGCCCTCAGCTGCAAGCTACTGTCTCATCTCAAGGATAGCATCTCCGATGTTACAGCACTTCCTTAGTAACGTCAGCCTGAATTATGTATTTAAGTACCTGGAGTGGGAGTGTAACGTATAACCTTTGACTCAGAAGCAAGTCTGCTCCCCAGTGAACCAGAGTGGACACCTAATATATTGCAACCTGAACTGTTGACATTCAGTGTTTTCAATGGCCAGCATGTCTCAGATTCTGAGAAATCTGACAACCTCATGGATCCTCTGGGATCTCCTTGGTCATACTAGTTTGAAAACCTTGCACTTCAAGGGATTGTAGGTTACTTTGGGATTGTGCTTGTGGCTTCTTGACTACTTTGAGAGACTGTGTTGGACTTCAGATTTTTTTTCTTACTTCTGTATGATTATCATGTAATGTGCAGCTTTTCTTTCTGGTTTGTCAGCATAGTGAAGGGTTCTGTAGTCTTTCCAGAATGTTCCAGCGCTCTTGTGCCTATACATCATAAACAGCAAAAGACATAGGAGCAGAGCAGGCTATTCAGCCCATCGAGCCTGCTCCTTCATTCATTGAGATCACGGCTGACCCAATAATCCTTGGCTCCACTTTTCTGCCTTTTCTCATCTCCCTTCATTCCATTACTGATTAAATATGTGTCTATCTCAGCCTTGAATATATTTAATCACTTAGTGTCAATAGGCCTCTGTGGTAAAGAATTCCACAGATACCGTCCCCTTTGAGAGATGTAATTATTCCTCATCTCTGTCTTAAATGTGTGACTCCTTATGGAGATTATGCCCTCCAATCCTTGATTCTCCCACAAGGGGAAATAACTTTTCCGCATCTACCTTGTCAAGTCCCATAAAATCTTGTTTGTTTCAATGAGCTTGCCTCTCATTCTTCTAATCCTAATGATTACTGGCCCAACCTAATCAACTACTCCGTGTAAGTAAGTCTCTCTGTTCCTGGTATCAACATAGTGAACCTTCTCTGGTCTGCCTCCAATGCGAGTTCCTTAGATAAAGAACCCAAATAGTTCACTTTATTACAGCTGTGGTCTGATGACTGCCCTGTATAGTTTTAACAAAACGTCACTACTTTCATATTAGATTCCCTTCTCTATTACCTGCTGCGAAAGGAGGCCATTCAGCCCATCGAGTCCACAATGACTCTCTGAAGACCATCCTACCCTATCCCTGTAACCCTGCATTTCCCATGACCAATCTACCTAACCTGCATGTCTTTATATTGTGAAGGGAAACCAGAGCACCCCTGGAAACCCACGCCGACATGGGGAGAATGTGAAAACTCCACACAGACAGTTGTCCAAGGGTGGAATTGAGCGTCTGTCCTTGGTGCTGTGAGGCAGCAGTGCTAACCACAGAGCCACTGTGCTGCCCCACTTGGATGATAACTTCTTGCAATTCAGGAAGACGTCTCCCAAATCCCTCTGTTCCATAATTTCTTGCAGTGTTTCTCTATCTAAATAGTATTCAGCTGCTCTAATCTTCCTGCCAAATTGTATAACCTGACCTTTTTTTTGACTGTATATTCCAGCAGCCAAGATTTTGCCCATATTTTATGATAATAAACAAATCATAGGTAGATGTGACACTTAAAACTATTATGATAGTCGACAAGCATTCAAAGGTATTTTTTCCACTAACACTAACAACAGTCTACATTTACACAGCAGCATTAATGTACAAAAGCATCTTCAAAAATGCTTCACTACACAGTAGTCCAAAAAGGGTGACAAGTCAAAAGTCGAAGGAGATTTGGGGAAAGATGGTCAAACTGTGGACAAGGATTTTAATTTTAAGATGGAAATTCAAGAAGGAGAGGGAAATAGTGAGGGAGAGGTAGATGGGGTTAAGAGAAGGATCCCAATGATGTACGTGGCTAAGAGCACATGCTCAGAGCAGACACAAAAGAAAAAGGCAGGCTAACAGTATTGAGGGGTATTGTAAAGAGCTTACAGACACTTGAAGGTGAAAGGGGTGGTTCTGGTGGTTGTGGGGTTGGTGCAGTGAAGAGATTTAAAGACAAAGATGATGATTTTGAATTTGAATGCTGTGCAAGTTTTTTTTTCCTTTATTCATTCATGGGATGAGGGTGTCGCTGGCCAGGCAGCATTTATTGCCCAGAGGGCAATTAAGAGTCAACCACATTGCTGTGGGTCTGGAGTCACGTGTAGGTCAGACCAGGTAAGGATGGCAGTTTCCTTCCCCAAGGGACATTAGTGAACCAAATGGGTTTTTTGCTGATAATGGACAATGGATTCATGGTCATCATTAAATCCTTAATTCCAGATATTTATTGAATTCAAATTCTACCACCTGCCCTAGCGGGATTTGAACCCAGGTCCCCAGAATATTATCTGGGTCTCTGGATTAACAATCCAGCGATAATACCACTAGACCATTGAGTGAGGATAGAGATAATGGGGGAGCAGGATTTAGGGTAAGATCCAAACAGCAGAATTTTACATAAGTTTACCATGGATATTGGATAGTAAGTCAGCTAGTTGAGCACTGGTAAGGGACAATAGTGAGGATGAGGATTTTGGTATGTGTCATCAGCCATGATTGAATGGCAGAGCAGACTCAATTGGGCCGAATAGCTTAATTTCTGCTCCTATGTCTTATGGTCTTATGTCGAGGTAGGACCAGATGCTGGGGAGGTGGAACTAAGATGTCTACAGAATGTATTGGATGTGGGAATGGGGGTGCGTCAGCTTTGAGTTAAATAAGACACCAAGATGGTAAATAGTCAGATTCAGCTGTAGAATGATGGGAGGAGAATAAAATTGGTGACAAGGGCATGGTGTAGGTGGGCAGCTTTGCATAAAATAGCAAATATTAGGATTAATTATTGTCAATTGTCATTGTGAGCATTTTCTCTGCACCCCATTTCGCTCCAAAAAAGCCAAACAAGAACAGTTGGTACAGAGATCAGTTTGAGAAAGAATATTTGCAGAAAATTGCTTAATAATATCTGATTAGGTATCAATTAGAATTGCCTGTGAAGGGACTAGGATGGTTGGTTAGGAGTTTGGAAGTTGTAAGCTATGGGCAGTTCCTTCATTTTGAAATTGCCATACAACAACTTAAACTAGATGACATCTTTAACTTGGAAAGTGCCCAATGCATTGTCTTTAGTGGGGGACAAGACCCCAGCGGTTGTAGGAAATGGAATTGGGAAAATGTGATCAAACAGGTCAGTTTAACAAAGCCTTTGGAAGACAAGAAAGAAATGAGGAAAGGCTTTAGGTTTGGAAAAGATTTCCATAATGCAAGGTGTATGTAGACTCTGTCACTGATGACTAAGTGGTGAATGACACTGGGCCAGAGTCAGATGAGCTGAGGATATGAGTAGACTCGAGGAGGTTGGCAGGATTTTTCAGAGTATGACTCATCTAGAAAACTAACAAAACCTGACAGGTGCCCTAAAAAGGCTGACAACTCAAATTCTCCACACCAATTCGTTACATTAATTGTGCACTGGGCACGTACTTGTTATAACTTTAACTATGGGCATACCAAATGTGCTATTACAGTGAAGGCGTCTACTACTATCTGACCCAGGTCTGAAACAATGAATGTTTTAAGGTGATTCCATTTTCATTTTCTGGGATTGGTATCTGAAAGTAGACACTTGCTGTACAGCATTGATTGCTCTTATTCAAATGATAGGAAGGGTTCTTGAAACTAGATTTCCTGACCGAACAAGTCTTTAAGTAAAACCAAGTATAGATTCCAGTAACCCTGGGAACTATTACTCCAAAAATATGAAAATATGTGTTTAAAGCTTTCCTTCAACATTGGTACAACGTCAGGAATAAAATACTGTTCTATGAATTTAATGATAACATTTTAAAATAATGTAGACCACATTTTATTTTGCGTTTTGTCTCGTTTTCATTCACATTATACCCAAGATAAAGAAAGTAATTGTGCAGTGCGCTGTATTTGAACAAGTTGACTTTAAGGAAACATTGTTCCATTATTGTAAGTGCCTCATTATGTTCAAGTGTGAGTTCATAAAGGTGCTGGAAACTTTAAAAACATTTTGTGTGGTCGGGGTCAGCTCAAAATGGTCTTGCTGTGATGCTGGCAGGAAAGAAAAATGTTTTTTAGTTCCCTGAAGGGAACAGAACCTCCACCATGATCTACCACCATGGCAGTGGTAAGGCTGTCACCAGCATGGCAAAATGATTATTGGCAGGCAGGAGCAGGACTGCCTACAGGCCACTGTCTCTGGAGCAGAAACTAATCTTTTACCATTCGTTACAACAGTAATTATTGACTATCTGCAAAATTATTTCAATAGCTGTAAAGCTCTTTGGAACATTGTGAGGTCATTGAAAGGTGCTGCATAAATGCATATTTGTTTTTGGATAGAAACACAACACTCAATTTGCACAGCGCAAACTCCCACAAACAGCAACGTCAATGGAATGACCAGATTTTCGAACACACTGCTGTGTTGTATGCCAAGTCTGGTGCCAAGGTCAGTATCCAGAGATGTGTTAGGGTGGAGGGAGTGCATGTTTGTCGAGTGATGCCAATCAGATGGGCTGCTTTATGCTGGATGGGGTCAAGCTTTCAATAAATTATCTGCCAGCTTCAGTTTAGACAGTAACATTATTACCTATGAGGCATAAGATTCCAGATTCAAGTCCCACTCCAGGACTTGAGTCCAAAGATCAAAAACTAACACTGAAACTGCATTTTGAATTGTTGGATATGACATCTTTTGCATATGATGTGAAACTAAGGTCCCAGCTGGCTGCTCAGCTGGATGTAACAGATTTCATATAACACTACTTCAAAGAAAAGCAAGGAGATATCCCCATGGTTTATGTTACTTACAATACTCCTCAATCAACAGCACAAAACAAACAGACCGCTGATGAAAAGTCATCTAGAGTTGAAACATTAGCTTGCTCTCTCCATGGATGCTGTCTCACCTGCTGTGATCTCTATTATTTGTTGTTTCAGTACAGATTCAAGCAACTGCAGTAATTTGTTCTTACTTTTTGTACAAATTGGCTGTTGTGTTTCATAGACTTAAAAACTAAAAGTGCTTAATTGACAGTAAAGCGCTTTGAGACTTCCTGTAACCATGAAAGGCACTACATTAATACAAGTGTTTCTTGTCTCTTACAATTCAGGTTCACTTTGTAATCATGGCTGAGAATGAAGCTAAAGATACTGGGAAACCAACCAACAACAGCATTGAGAATCTGACTGAAGATGGCTTCCCTCTGTCTTCGCTGGCTAACCTATTTGAGAATGAAGAGAGTAGTGTGACTGCTGAAGGGCCTCGATTGGCTACCCGGGAGAATGGTGACAGCAATAAACAGAACCTGAGATTCAAATTGCAAGGGGCTTTCAAAAACAGAATGCCTAACCCAATAGACCTTTTGGAGTCCTCCATCTATGACTCATCCATGCCCAGCATGGCTCCCGCTCCGAAAAAGGCTCCTATGGACTCGCTTTTTGACTATGGGTCCTACAGACAGGGGAGTGAAGACAAGCGCAAAAAAAAGAAACCGGCCAAAGAGTGAGTATGTCAGAATTCATGAGAAATTAGCTTTGAGTAAAAATTTGAATGAGGGGCCAGCTGTATTGTTACACTAAAAGTCAACTGGAAATGGGTTCTGTAATCCAGCAGTGTCCAGTCTTTTGGGGTTGGATCATGTCACAACCAGTGACTGGGATGTGACCAATTATTTAAAAATGTGGGACACCCAAGCCTTCTGTAATCCAAGCCTTCTGTACAAAAACCAAATCCGTAAGAGACAAAACTTCAAAGCTTTATATGCAAATATGTTAAACTCAGAAGACATAAAATTACAAGCTTACGTAAAACGTTCAGCACAGGAAATGCCATTTGAACCATCTAGCTTGTGCTGCTGTTTATGTTCCACATGAACCTATTCCTACACTTTTTTTATCTAACCCTATCAACTCACCCTTCTGTTGCTCTCTCCCTTGTATGTTTCTCACTTTCCTATGTGCAAAAAAAGATGCGTTGCTCAGATGTGACATTGTGTGACTCCTTGTATGTAAAAGATTCGCATGTTTTCTCGCTGGGTGCTTGGAATCATGCAGCCTTTAAGATCGGCTCCTGAACTGACCAGGGCTTGGACAGCTGGTAAATTCTTGTTGACCTGAATCCATATAACAGCAGCCTTGGCAGCATTTCAGGCTTGAGAAATTTAAAGAAAAACCGAAAGAACTGCGGATGCTGCAAATCAGGAACAAAAACAAAATTGCTGGAAAAGCTCAGCAGGTCTGGCAGCATCTGTGAAGGGAAAAACAGAGTTAACGTTTCGGGTCCGGTGTCCCTTCCTCAGAACTGAGCAAGGGTCACTGGACCCGAAACATTAACTCTGTTCTTTCATTCACAGATGCTGCCAGACCTGCTGAGCTTTTCCAGCAACTTTGTTTCTGTGTTGAGAAATTTAAAGCATTGATTTTAAGCATAAATGAAAATAGGCATTGTGCACGTGCACAAGCATGCAAAAAAATGAAAGGTGTCAGTTGTGGCTCAACACTATAACTTTATCTTTTTCTTTCCAGTGAAAACAATCCTAGTCTTTTTAGCCTTTCCTCATAGTCAATACCCTCGAGACTGGGTAACATCCTGGTGAACCTTCTTGGCACTCTCTCCAAAGCTTCCACGTCCTTCTGGTAATGTGGGAACCAAAACTGCACACAATACTCCAAATGCAGCCTATCAAGGGTTTTATATAGCTGCAACTCTTGTACTCCATGCCCCGGCCAATGAAGCAAACATGCCATATGCCTTCTTAATCACCTTGGCCACCTATGTTGCCACTTCTTGGGGAACTGTGGACTTGCACACCCAAATCCATCTGTATGTTAATGTTCCTTATAGAGGTTTATAAAATCATGAGGGGTATAGATAAGGTGAATGGCAGGTGTCTTTTCTCTACGGTTGGGCATTTTAAGACTAGGAAGCATATTTTTAAGGTGAGAGGAGAAAGATTTAAAAAAGACAAGAGGGGCAACTTTTTTACACAGAGTGTGGTTAGTGTGTGGAATGAACTTCCAGAGGAAGTGGTGGATGTGAGTACAGTTACGTTTAAAAGACATTTGGAGAAGTAAATGGATAGGAAAGGTTTGGAAGGACATGGGCCAAGTGCAGGAAGGTGGGACTAGTTTAGTTTGGGATTATTCTCAGTATGGCTGGTTGGACTGAAGGGTCTGTTTCTGTGCTGTATGACTCTGTGAAAGACTGTGCAAATACAGAAATGTGCACTTGAAGCTTCAAGACCTGGGTAGATAAGATCATAAGAAATAGGAACGGAAGTGAGCCATGGAGCCAATTACACGTGACTGTGCCTTAATGACTGTGGCCTTTACACCACTTTCTTGCCTGTTCCACATAATCTTTGACTCCGTTGTCAATAAAAAAATCTGTCTAACTCAGCCTTGAGGATAGTTAGTAACTCATCTGCTCACTGGGGAAGAGAATTCCAATGACTAACAAGAGAGAAGGAATTTTTCGTCATTGGAGTTCAGAGTTTGAATTTGGCTTTCAGGTCACATTTTGGACATCTGTGATATATTAGAAAGGTAGCCATATGTAATGTGTGAAGATAGCAGAGTCAAGTATGTGTTATTCACAAAGTATCAGGGTTAGGGGTGTGCAATATCTGATTTATGATTGATGTTATTTGAACATTGATTAGAAATTTCTTGCTGAGATATCTGATGGTGTGTGAAGTCCTGATAATATTAGGAATCTGTTACACACAGAATAGCACAGCTGTGAGAATGGATTATGCACAGGATAACAGAGAGCTGAGGATGCAGCACATTGAGAAAGCAGCATATTATTGTTCAAATGATAACTCTCTGCAGTTCCCCAAAGGCCAAATGGGTAAAGATGCCACTGTGTAACACTCAATCAACCTGACTTAGCAGAGTTCTCAATCCCAATTGCCAAAGCCAGCCAGTTGTACAGTCCTCCCCGGTAACGATGAGATAGGGAAGAGCAAAGCAAGCCTGGTTCCTGCTCCTGATTACTATCCACAACCTCCAGTACCTGTTGGTAATATGCCTTGATGCTGGAACATGCCTGGATGAAAATGTTGAATGGGTTTGCAGCATGAGGAGTTATATCCTGTGGAAGGAGGGTATCTGTGGCTTTGTTGTAAATAGAGTCATACAGCACAGAAACAGACCCTTCAGTCCAACTCATCCGCACCAACCAGACATCCCAATCTGACCTAGTCCCATTTGCCAGCATTTGGCCCATATCCCTCTAAGACCTTCCTATTTATATATCCATCCAGATGCCTTTTAAATGTTGTAATTGTACTCACATCCACCACATCTTCTGGCAACTGTTTCCATATATGCACCACACTGTGTGAAAAACTTACACTTTAGGTCCTTTTTAAATCTTTCCCCTCTCACCTTAAACCTTTCCCCCACCCTAGGAAAAAGACCTTGTCTATTCATCCTTTCCATGCCCCTCATGATTTTATACAAGGTCACTCCTCAGCCCCTGACACTCCAGAGAAAATAGACCCAGCCTAGTTCAGCTTCTCCCTATAGCTCAAACCCTCCAGTCTTGGCAACATCCTTGTTAAAATTTTAACAACATCCTTCCTATAGAGGGGCGACCAGAATTGTATGCAGTATTCTAAAATACCAATGTCCTGTACAATCGCAACTTGAAGTTCCAACTCCTATTCTCAGTGTTATGACCAATGAAGGCAAGCGTGCCGAGCACCTTCTTCATCACCCTGTCTACCTGTGACTCCACTTTCAAGGAATTATGCACCTATACCCCTAGGTCTCTTTGTTCGGCAACACTCCCCAGGGCCCTACCATTTACTGTATAAGTCCTGCCCTGGTTTGCCTTACCAAAATGCAACACCTCACATTTATCTAAATTAAACTCCGTCTGATCAATGTTGATGGTTGCTAAATGGTTTATTCAAATATCTGTTGGACCTGAAATGTGTATGGAAGCATTGGGAAGATTTCTGATTTGTATTTGTTTCTGTTGGACTGCTGGTGAATTCGAGGCTTTTCAAGATGATGAAAATAGATATTTTATTGCCTGTGAGGCTCAAAGCTTAGCTTAGGGTTGAACAAGGGACTATAAAATTGAATTCAGATTTAGCAAGTAACCGGGGAAGTAAGTGGAATCTATTGTAAATTTTAGTTTGACTTAATAGCAACAGTGTCTGCTCTGAGGCATTTTGTATTTAAGGAGTTCGAACCCATTTTGTGACAGAGTGAGTCAGGCAGTGAGTTCAAGACCCTAATAATTAGGCCTGGTGTTATGATTCCAACTGATTGTAATATTTAGCAATGCAAATCCCAGAGTGAAACCTGGTTTGGTGAGTTTTATTTTTCTTTTTGTTCATTATGAAGGTCAGTAACTGAACATATTCATAAGAAGGTGCCAATGTATTTTTTAACAAAAAAAGAAAAATATTGCAGTATATAAAATATATAAAAACTATTTGAGATCACATTACAAGCATCAGAAAGAAAGATTCATCCCTTTTTACCCCCAGCAATAAACCCACAGACTGCAGTGAAGAGGCACCATCCTTCCATGTTAAAACATCTTGCTCAGCTGGGCATGGCTGTAATTGGGTTTCTTTTGGCAAATTTCTGCTATGCATTCACTCAGTGCTGTTTCCTCCAGTTAATCAGGGAGTGCCAGCATAGATTCACAACAGGTAGGGTCATACCTGTCAAACCTCAGTGAGTTTTTTGAAGAGGTGACTAAGGTAGGGGACAGGACAATGTTTATAGATATTGTTTATATAGACTTCCAGAGGCATTTGCTAAATTCCCACATAAGAGAATGCTAACTAGGGTAAAAGCCTACAGACTCGAGGGGAAATTCCTGACATGGCTGGGAAATTGGTTGAGAGGCAGGCGACAGAAAGTAAGAATCATGGGTAGGTTCTGTAACTGGCAAGATGTGACCAGTGGTGTCCCACATATATCTGTGTTAGGGCCTCAATTATTAACATTATTTATGAATTACTTGGATAATGGCGTTGAAAGTCATATACCCAAATTTACTGATTACACAAAGTTAGACAGCATCGTAGACAGTGTAGATAAAGGGATATTGATAGATGAGGTGAATGGGCAGATGAAGTTCAATATAAGCAAGTATGAGGTTCTCAGGATAGATCAGGGTACTTTCTAGATGGTATGAAGCTAAATAAAGTGGATGTCCAAAGAGACCGTATAATATAGGAGCAGGATTAGGCCATTCAGCTCATGGAATCTGCTTGGCCATTTGATCATGGCTGATATGTTTCTCAACCCGTTCTCGCTGTAATCTTTGATTCCATCACTAATCAAGAACCTATCCATCTCTGTCCTAATTATACTTAACAACTTAGCTGCCACAGCTTTCTCTGGCAATGAATTCCACAGATTAACCACTCTCTTGCTGAAGAAATTCCCCCTCATCTCTTGGGAATACAGGTGCATTGATCTTCACAATGCCACAGTCAGCTACAGAAAATAATCAAGAAAGCTAAAGGAATATTGGCTTTTATATCTAGAGGACTGGAGTACAAGGATGCAGAAGTTATGCTGCAGTTACACAAAACCCTGGTTACAGTTCCACTTGGAGTACTGTGAGCAAATCTGGGCACCTCATCTTAGGAAGGATATATTGGCTTTGGAGGGAGTACAATGTAGGTTTCCAAGAATGATACCTGGACTTCAGGGTTTAAGTTATGAGGAGAGATTGTACAAATTAGGCCTGTTTTCTCTAGAATTTAGAAGGTAAAGGGATAATTTGATCAGAGTGTTGAAGCTATTAAGAGGAAAAGACAGGGTAGATAAATGACTCCCTTCTGTCCTGTATCATTTCTGTGGTTCTATAAAGATAAATGATTTCCATTGGTTGGGGATTCTAGAACCAGAGGCATAATCTTGAGAATTAGGGCCAGACTATTCAGGAGACTTGTTACACACAGAGGATGGTGGATATTTGGAACTCTCTTCCACAAGTGGTAGTTGATGCTGGATCAGTTATTAATTTCAATTCAGAGATAGATAATCTTTTGTTAAGCAAAGGTATTATGAGATATGGGTAGATATAAAGAGTTAGGCCACAGAAGGGGGCACTGGCTGCTTTGGCTTGGTGGGCCCAGTGTTGAGTTTGAGCCCAGTTTGGGACCTGGCAGCTTCAGGGGCAGCTGTGTTGCCGAGATCGGCCCAGAGCGAACTCATGGTGGTGATGACGTTGGTGGAGGCAAGATGGTGCCAAGGAACAGCGACATGGTTCCATGGAAGCCATGGCTGGGCTTGGGTACCTGATGGGCAGAGGAGGTGGTGTTCCGGCTGTAGCGGAACGTGGAGACTCAGGGGCACCTGAGTATTCGCAGACTGAGGGATGGACTTTGTTTTTCTGGCAGCGAGGAATCATGGCGGAGGAGGGGGTGTGATCTGGATGTTTTCTTTTCTTTTGGCTGTTTCTTTTATTTTTGCTTTTGTTCTTAATCCTGTCCTTTGTATACTAAGATAGCGCTGGAGAATGGCAACTTTGTACACTTTTCACTGTATTCCTGTACTCGTGTAAACATGACAATAGAAATTTAAATCTAAATCTAAATCAGATCAGCCATGACCTTATTGAATGGCACTACAGGCTTGAAGGGCTGAATGGCCTACTTTTCCTGTCCTCCCATGTTTATACTATTTAACATAAGCTCCCTAAATCCTGTTTTCAACAGCCTTGTGGAATGTCTTCCTCTTCATGGCTTTCTGCTTCTGGAGTTTTCTCGTAAGTAACTCAGGACTTCACCCCAATTCTGACTGCTTGGAAACTGCTACTAACAGCACCTCTGCTGTTAGAGACCACTTTTCTGTGAATGAATCTGGTTTCGGATCCTGTCTGTCTCTGGGTTGTAAAATTCAAGTCAGCAACACCTTCATAATTTTTTCCCTAGCTGGCTTGTTCATCACTTCATTAAAAATACATGGCTAGTTGGAATGCTGTTTTAAGCTCACTGTTGAAAATGAGTTTCTGACCTTTAAAATAAGTCAAATCTTCACAGAACTGAAAAGTAAAATCCATTTTCCTCCACCTTTGAATCAAGTTCTCAAATAATAACATGTATAAACTTTTATCAAACAGAGTAGACAGTAATTGTACGTGTTGTAATAGATCATCTTATTAACCAAAAAAGTGGTGAATGGTGGTATATCCACAATCGTCTGATCATTAGATAGGCTGTAAGGGAAGTATAGACAAAGGAGGCAGCGATTAAATACCTCAAAAAGCCCTACTCTGAATGACATACTGGCAGAGCTGGCAGATACCATGAGGTGGCAGTTGTTGCTATCAGGGTAATACTGCAGTTTGTTCAGAAGCTGAATAGGAGAGAAAAAAAACTATATCCGATAAATATTTTCCTGAGGGTATTTTCAAATGACATGCTTGAGTAAAATAAACTATATAGAGCCTTTCTTGACTTCAGGACGTCTCAAAGCATTTTACAACCAATCAGGTGTCAGTGAAGTGTAGTCATCATTGTAATGCAGGAATTCTCCTAATGCTCTGTCTAACATCTAGCTATCACATAATCCAGAATCACTAAACAGGTCATACCATGACAAAGCATTAAAATGAAGTGTAACTCCAGGCAGTTGCATTCCTTGCTGATTTAGTGATTGCAGTATATGTTGACAGGCTGCATGTTGTGTATCACAGCCCTTTTGGCATAAACCAGATAGCTGCTGTTGATATTATTAGAATATATAACACACTTCCAGTGAGGAGAAAAATGAATAATATATGTTTGGAAAGGTTGGAATCAGAGCATTCAGATGACATGATAAATGCAGAAATTAAACTTAATCATTTCTAATTTTTGCTAATTTTATTTTGATTAAGAGATCATATCTTTGATTTTGTCCAGATATTTAGTGTAGTGAGCCACATTGCCTGTAAGTATTTTCAGAAGTTGGGAACGGAACTCTTTGAGGAGATTGGGAACAAGGGTAAACAGAGTGTGTCAAAAGAGGTGATCCTGAGGAACAAAGCATTGGAGGTTTGAGGATGGGATGATATTGGGGGTGAAGAGATTCAAGAAGAGGGAGGTGAGGTACAGCAAAGAGATTGCAGTCCAGCTGTGTTGGAAAGTGTTGTCCATGGGTCTGAGAGGGTTAATATTTGATTGAATGCATTAAGCACCGCCTGTGGTAATGCTGTCTTGAGGACTTGTTGAAAGTGTAACATAGGACTGTACAGGAGACAGACGAAAGGCTGGATTATCACAGCAGTCTTTTCCATAAGATAGAGCCTTTTGTTACAACCTGCAGATTGTTGCAGAGTTGAAAAAACCACATCTTGTACACTCTCCAGTCTCTTCTTGTTCAATTAGACAAAGGCTGCCCTTGCACATGCTAGACCACCAAACCCCTAGGAATCCACATCCTTAGAAGATATGGATGGCAGCACATAACTGATGATCAATATGAGATCTTGAACTTTGAATTTGGCAACACCAGTCCCAACAAGGCAGAAATTCTGGGAGTCTGAAGGCTTCAAGGAAAAAAGACACAGCTGAATGCTGAAGTAGCGAAATTCAAAATACTTCATGGCAACTCTCAATATGAAGAATGTTTCTAAACTGGTCAGAGATAATTTCAGATCTGATAAGAGACACTGTGGATGAGGGGTGGTCTGCAGCTCCAAGGAGAGACAGTGGCCTGTGAAAGCAGCCCTTAGTCTAAGTTCAGCCAGTGAGTGAACGGATATAGTAGACTGTGTAAGTTAAAACTAAAATTCCCTGGTACAAAGGAGAAACTTTAAATGATACGGAAATCCAGATTGAAAAAAGTGAGAATTTAAAAAATGTAAGTGGCAGCTCTGTTTGATCAGCTTCACTGCTGTAGCATGCGGATACCAAGGTATATAGCTACAAGATATATAGCTACAAGATTAAAGCAAAACTAACAGGACCAGTGGAGAGACTTATGTCATTCAAAGCAGATAAATGTTGGGCAACTTAAAGAGTGAGAAATTCTGATCTAACATGAAGATTCCTTTACTGCTGCAATAGACACTAATATGACAAAGAATGGAAAAACTCTCCAGAACAAAGCGTGGAAGAACAGCTATTATTATAACATAAAATTAATTAAAAAGATAAAATACACAATCATTTTAGGAAGCCATGGATTCAGAAATAATATTGCCAGGAAGACTTCATTTCAGATATGGGGAAAATAGAACACAATATTGTACATACAATTCTTGGTGGTGTGGAATAGCTTCCAAACTTCTAAATCAGAAGCTTAACAAGTAAATACATATCTATACACAACTGGGAGTATAGCAGATGTTGTTGTTGCTCAGCAGAGGGTTATTTGGTCTTTGGCAGTTATTGATATAAGATCATAACACATAAGAGCAGAAGTAGGCTATTAAGCCCATTGAGCCTGCTCTACCATTCAATGAGATCATTTCAATCTCAGAACTAATCAAATCCCCGAAAGAACAAGGTTTAACTGAAGAATACAGCATCCAGGGAATCCATTGGTGATTTCATTAACAATCTCTTCAGACTAGTGAAGAGATGCTCCTATTATGACTTAAAGTCAGAATTCATAAGAAGCCAGGTTATTGTAAGCATTACTGATGAGACATTGTCAGATTTATTATAGGCCAAAGAAGGCTTGACTTTAGAGAAAGCCATTCAGATGGTGAGTGAACCAAGGTAAAACTATCCCAAGCAAAGAGGATCCAACTTGGCAGACAAGATCTTTGGAATCCATTCAGGTTTTAATGTACAGAGCTACAAAGGAGAGTGATACTAAGGCAAGGAGGGTCCCAACCCGAAACGTCAACTTTCCTGCTCCTCTGATGCTGCCTGGCCTGCAGTGTTCCTCCAGCTCCACACTTTGTTATCTCTGACTCCAGCATCTGCACTTCTTGCTATCTCATATTAAGGCAATGCAGTGATTACTGCAGATATTAATAATCCTTGCCAACACCATGGAGCAAAGAAAGCTCACAAGTGCATACAGTGCCCAGCTATTTTATAAAATGCTTTTATTAGGAAATGATCTTTCACTTTCAGAAAATGTATTTCAGGACACAGCAACATAGAGGCACAGAGCAAATAATTATCCAACCAAAAGGTACAACAGTTTCCAGATGAAGACAAACCCAAAGTTTTCCTAGTAAAAATCAGCATCTCATTTTGGGAAATGGGCATTTATGTGATTGAGCATTTTGACAATTTCAAATCAGACACAAAAGCAAGTGATGCAATATTATCAGATAGCGAGCCTTCATTGACCAAACACTGTTTACAACCAACAGTACTTGGTCAAGGGGGCATCACATGTAGGTATGCTATAACCACTCCTCCATGGGATACCACGTACTAGCAACTATGTTTACACCAATGGTGGCTTGTGGTTTTGAGTAGATTGATGCCACCAATGCTTCTTTCTATGCTGAATCAAAGGGATTATCTTCAGGAAGCAGAGTGGAGGGCTCAACCCTGTCTGCATCAGTGGTGCTGAGGTAGAGATGGTCTACAGCATTAAGTTCCTGGGAGTGATGATCATCAACAATCTGTCCTGGTCCACCCATGTTGTAGTAACAGTCAAGAAAGCATAACAACGTCTCTACTTCCTCAGGAGGTGAAGGAATTCGGCGTATCCACAAGGACTCTTACCAATTTTTAAAGATGCACCATAGAAAGCATCTTATCTGATTCATCACAGCGTGGTATGGCAACTGCTCCTCCCAAGACTGCAAGAAACTACAGAGTCATGAACACAGCCCAGTCCATCACTTCCATCCATTGTCTCCATGTATACTTCTCACTGCCTTGGGAAAGCAACCAACATTATCAAAGACCCCTCCCACCCCAATTGTACTCGCTACCGCCATCTTCTGTTGGGCTGAAGATAAAAAAAAGTTTGAATATATGCTTGAATAGATTCAAGAGCAGCTTCTTCCCCATTGTTATCAGATTTTTGAATGAATCTCTCAAATGTTAATTCTGATCTCTGTCTCTGTACCATCTCTGAAGCTGTAACACTGTATTCTACACTCTGTTCTGCTACCCTGATGCAATTTGTGTGGTACAATCTGTCAGTATAGCAAAACAACACCTTTCACTGTATATTGGTGCATGTGACAATGATAAATCAATCAATCAATCTATCTATCTAATTAGCAGTAGTAGAGGATAAATTACTGTTGAGCCTTTACGCGGCGAGGCTCTTGTTTTACACAACAAGATGAAGTTTATTTCAAGAAAGCAATAGGTACAAATCACATCAACTGGTTAGGCATAATTGCAAAGACTGTCAGGAGCCAGATGCCACATCTGTCTCCATCAGGACCTTGTGCTAGACTGCCTCTTCTCCACCCAAAGACAATATCAGATCATCAGATTGGGTGCAGCCTAAGGTAACTTTAACATCAACCCTTTCAGAACAATGACAACAGAAATCTATATGGAAAATAAAATAAAGAACTGCAGATGCTGGAAATCTGAAACAAAAACAGGAATCACTGGAGAAACATAGCAGGTCTGAGAGCATCTTGGAGAGAGAAACTAAGTTAATGTTTCAGAACATTATGTTGAAGAAGGGAAACTGGATCCAAAACATTAACTCTGCTTTCTTCTCACAGATGCTGCCAGACCTGCTGAGTTTCTCTAGTAATTTGTGTTTTTGTTTCAGAAACCTACATGTACTTCACAACCAGGAACTCTCACTTCAATCTCATTCAAAATTTGGAAAAGGGGTTAAACAACAAAATGTCAAGGAAAAGTTACCCAGGGCATAGCCAGTTAATGAACAACCAATTGGAGATTTTACAGGGCTCCAAAGCTCATGGTGGAATCTAAACAAAAAACAGAATTCCATGAAGTTAATTGCTTTGGAATAAAAAGCTTGATTCGCGCTATGAATGAGATGGAAAGCAGTAACTAGCAGGTTTGGTAGACAAATGCTACCAAATTAGCAGAAAATTTAGATACCAAGTGCCTTGAAACAAGCACAGTGAATAAGTAGCTATGGCAAATCCAAGTCACAATGAGATGCTGAGATGACCAGGAAGGGACATGTTAAAGTAGATAATCTGACCTCCTTACCTTCCGCGGAAGAATACTCACCAGCCATACTGGATATGGCAACATGCAAGGGTGAATCTTTGAGTATCACCATTACAGAAGTGCACAAGTGATCTCACCAAAAGATCGTTCACTGTGAGCCTGTAAGAAAGTCCAAACTAATCAACAAGTTGAAGTAAGAAGTTCACCTACTTCGCAAGAAATCTACAGGCAGATTAAAAGGAAAAGTCCACTGACACAAATTGAAAATATGGTGTATACAACTCGATGAAGGACACCACTAAGAAGAGACAAGTAATGTCTAATGATTCCAGAAACTACAAAGAAAAAGTGCCTGGCCTAACAGGAACGGTGTCCTCCACAAAAGAAATACAAGAGATTAAATGTCCATTCAGACAACTACATTCAATCCAGCGAACTATCAGTCTTCCAAGTCTAAAGAGAACCTGTTTATCGAGGATAACAAATCTTCCAGATTGTCCGAGTTTGTAAAGCCAAAGATTTTGGGGAAATGGGTCTGCAGTGAATGTAATTATACAAACAAATGTGTATTAATAATAGTGTTCAAAAACAAAGTATGAATGGAGGTGTTGTGTATACATCTGAAAGGGCTAACACTTGACTGAGTGCGGTATGCTCCGCCTAAAGTGGTACTGATATGAAACTTGGTGAGAGAGTAAAGTAGTATATTTTGGGAGATTGACCTAAGTTAATCAGACTTTATAGAAATGTAGAACCTATTCTTATGACCAGTAAAATGTTGCACAGACATAATAAACGACATCTTGTTTACT